>NC_079901.1:10389537-10471472 GCF_024868665.1 Triplophysa rosa | reverse complement strand
ATATATATATATATATAGGACATTTTTAGATTATTTATATTTACCAATAATTTAAATTATGTATAAACGTTTATTATTATTATTTTATTTTTAATATATTTTTATGTGCATGTCTGTGTATGTGTTTATAAATACAAAATTAATCCGCACAGTACACAGACATACTGTATATTATGTAAACACAAACTTTTATTCTGGATGCGATTAATCGTTTGACAGCCCTACATTTTTGTAAATATCTTAAATTGTGGAGGAGAAGTTATTGGACTGATCTTTACTTAACAAATGGGTGAAAATACCTAAACGTTCTTTTGTTATTGGGACCCATGCTTTATCAAAGGACTTAGCGACCTAGCAACTTGCAACAACATAGAAACCCACTAACAATCACAAATCATTTTCTTCTATGTCAATTTTAAGAAACTGCCATTTAAAGCTTTGAGCTTCTCTTACAACAACTAAGAACCTGCACCACGGGGTGAATCTGAATACATTACATCAATCATGCTTAAATGCCTGTTAGTTCTGCCATTAAAAAAATGACACATTTATTCAAAGCAACACATGAACCTCGCTGAGAAAGTCTAAAAAGGTCTTTTCATGAAATACTTCTGTCTAGATTTCCAGATTTTTCAAATCGGTCTGTACGAGGGCCAAGCTTTCTTCCAAGCAGAGACTGCAGATGTGAGCTGAGAATCCTACAGGAGAACTGTAACACAAGAGGCTAAAGCAACATCAGGAAAGTTCGCGAGTAAAACTCGAATCCTGCAGGTGCCCCGTGGCCGAGACACCTGAACCGCTCCTCAGCGAACAAGCGTTCAGTGTCTCCCCGGCCTTCCTCTGTTTTCATGAAAAAACAGTCTCCTTTTCCCCTCGCCCAGGTGTGTAGTGCTAATGCTTAGTCATGGCAGAAGGTTTCGAGCTGAAAAAGGCTAAATCGTCAGGGGGGCGGGGGTGTACTGATTACCACAAACACTGAGCTTTGACTCCGGGGTTGTATCCTCTCCCACCACCAAAAGGCATCATTGTGCGCGACTCCCGTAGGGACCTCGTCTAAATGCCGCTTTTCAGCATTCAGCACGTTCGATGGCAGAGAGGCAAACTTGTTTTGGGGGTGGTTGTTTTAAAAGATTTATGTGAAGCCCCCTTTTTCCCAGGACACATGGTAATGTCCAAAGGGCCCTTGGGGCAATTAGGCAACAGATAATTAACTTCATTGAAATGAGTGTGTGAATGGGATCTTTCTTGTGGCGCTGTCCTTCTCTCAGTTCTTCTTCGTGTTCAGAACAGCAAGTACTGAGAGAGAAAATGTGCCTCAATAGATCCAAGATCTCGAACACAGCTAAAGTTTAAGGGCCGTTATACAGTATATTTGACTGAACAGTTAGGTGTTTGTTATGGCCGTTTTCTTCAAAAACTGAAGCGGAATCGAGCTGTTATGTAAAGAGGAGACGCTCGGGTATATTAACAAGTTCATAGTGCTTTAAAAGGTTTTGTCTCATACTTCTTAAATTATGCAATAAGTCAAACAAAACAGAACAAAGCTCTTAAATGCTCACTTCACTATTCAGAATTCCAGCGTTTCAGCGGCATTTGATCTTCAAATAAAGGAATTCAAATCAGAGTTTTCTCATCTTAACAATAATGGTGGAGTTAAACCATCTGCCCCTAGTGGCTTTAAATTCACTATGTCACATTTTTTACCTTGTAAAAAGATCATTCATTCATTCATTCATTCATTTTGCAGATGCTTTTATCCAAAGCGACTTACAAGTAGGAGAGCATGTAAACATTTTGTCAACACGCTAAACAGTACCATTAGTTTACAAGATCAGTGCTCATAGTGGTCGGGAAGATCTGTTCAGACTCTTTTGTATTTTCTATTGTTATTTTATTATAAAGCTCAATAAATAAGATCAAATATGAGGGCCACACTTGTAGTTAAACAATGTTTTTATAGGCCACTGGTATGAAGGACAGCATTCTAAACATATTTGTCAAAATTACTATTTTTTCTGTAAAACCTTTTTAATGGAATACTGCTAAAAATAGAAGCACTATGGCGGTTGACACATGGCTAAGATGTCAACGCTTTTTTTGCTTCTTTGCCGAAGGCGATAACGTATTTATGAAGCGCGTTCTGTAGAGCAATTTGTCTGTTTAGGGCTACTGTAGAAACAACATGGTGAATTCCATGTAGGGGACCCAACGGTGTATGTAGATAGAAATTGCTCATTCTAAGGTAATAAAAACATAACGCTTCATTATGTAAGGTCTTTACACACCACTGAAGACATAGTTATGTGTATTATATTACATTTCTGTCAATAGATCCTCCAAAACATTACACACTGGACCGTTAACCCTTGTATGGTGTTCAGGTCTGTGGGACCTGTTTTCCTTTTTATCAAAAGAAAAATGATACAATTAATTATTTGTTTGTGTGTGTTTCTGTGTGCGTGCGTGTGAAAGAGAGTGTTTGAGAGTGTGTGTAAGTGTGAGTTTTCTGTTTCTGCCCCTGCCGTTGCCACAAAAAAACGTGGAGCGCTTCAATTCATCAATGTGATCTAACAAAGGTGCAGGGCAAATATTACATTTACATCATTTACATTTAGTCATTTAGCAGACGCTTTTATCCAAAGCGACTTACAGATGAGGGAAACAATGGAAGCAATTGGAACAACATAAGGACAACAAAAAGCATAAGCGCAATAAAAGAAAACTGGTCTCATATAGCCTACCACAGTATACAGAGCTAAGGTTTTTTTTGAAAGAGTAGAAAAGAGATAGAAGTCAGAACTGATCAGTCAGGTGTTGATGGAAGAGATGTGTTTTCAGACGATTCTTAAAGATGGATATAGAATCTGCTGATCTTGTAGCAGCGGGCAGATCATTCCATAAATGTGGAACTGATCCCGAGAAGGTATATTAACCTATGCTGTATAGATTGCTTGTAATTGGGATGAAGTAAACATCTTTTAATTATTTTAACATAAAGTTTTTGATTGTGTTGAATTAAAAACCCAAAACTGCAGCGTTTCCACTAGACCCACCGACACCGGCTGAGTAACAAAAATATGAACACCACACAAGTGTTAAACATAAGTTAGAGGTTGTTACTTTACTTTACTTTATTGTTTATTTTTACAACAATGTTATGGCTGTTATGAGGGCAGCATGAAGCGATTAACAACTGTAACTGAAACAGAGCTTAAAGCAACTCAATTTACAATTTCATATTTTATTTATTCACTCAATAAATGTCTTGATGTTTTTGTTGTTGAATATTAAAACATTAATGGTTTATGAGAAAGGAGAAAGAAACGGGCTCTTACGCAACAACTTTGAACTGTATCTTTGGTAGTTATTGTCCACTACAACATTCCACTACATTTTTAAATACATTTTTATGTCATTTATAGCCATTTATTTAAAATAAATGCACAAAACTTTAGATTTCGATTTAATATTATTTGTACATTACATGAAAAAGAGTGGGACTTTTTTTGCAAATAAATAACATACACACAAGCTTTACTCTTTGCTAAACAATTAATCTCTGCAAATGATAGAAACACATTAGCACATGTCACTGTGTCTCCGGAGCTTATTAATTTAATGTTTCATGTTTTCTTTGATAAAAATATTTTGTGGTATGTTTTTTTACTTTCTTTGTACACTGCCAAGCCAACAAATGTCAACAAAACGACTTGCAAACAACATAAATTATTTTTATGCATATTTTCACCACAGTGGTGTAACTGTCGATATCTGCCTCACGGCTTACATAACATGATTCATCTGGCCTTTGATATGCCTTGCCCTCATAACAGCAGTTACAAAACCTCCACCTCAGAAGTCATGACCGAGTTAACTGACAGTGGTTTGAATCGTTAGCTTCGTATGCGCTCGTCTCTTATAAAACGAGCTAAAACTAACCGCAACATCTTGCATGGTGGTTATGGATCTGCACGGGGTGGAAGTGGGTATGGGGAAGACAGTGTCTACAGGGCTGAGTTTATCAACAACCCAGGGGCAACAGTAACCCACAATGCACCTCCCTGTGCCAACAAACTGCCATCGTCTGGCAGGATTAGGTAACAGTCAAAGCTGTAAATATTATTCATGTCTGGTATGAATTAGTGCATGGCATTTTGAGGTAGAGAATTTGTACATTTGAGCTGGGTTGTTGTTTTAACTATTGATTTAAAGGTGCTGGGTGTCATTTTTTGGAGGATCTAAATTGACAGAAATGCAATATAATAATCATAACTATGTCTTCAGAGGTGTATAAAGACCTTACATAATGAAGCGTTATGTTTTTATTACCTTAGAATAAGCTATTTCTGTCTACATACACCGCGGGTCCCCTTACATGGAATTCGCCATGTTGTTTCTACAGTAGCCCTAAAAGGACAAACTGCTCTACAGAGTGCATTTCGTAAATATGTTATCTCCTTCGACAAAGAAGCAGAAACGTGACGACATCTTTGTTCTGTGTCAGCCTCCGTAGTGCTTCAAAAGGGAGGGGCGATTCGCAACCTCACCACTAGCTAGATGCTGCTAAATTCCATACACCGGACCTTTACATGCAAACGTAAAAAAAATCTTAAGGGATTTTTAAGCAAAAGAAAATAATAATGGTAGTACCAGAGATCTACAACGTTTACACAGGAATCAACCTATGAATAGTTTACTTAAAGATGTCACTGCATTGAAAAATGTATACTTTGATGTTTTTTGACTTACACATTTGAAATATGCAAACAGTTCATGCCTCCAAAGGTAAATTTTATTTCATTATGTCAAATAACAAGAACCTGAAAACTAAGCAATAGCTAACAGCGATGCTTATTTAATCTGTGAGAGCCCTGTTTGTCCGCCAGCCCCTGTGTGTGTGTATGTGTGTGCGTCTGTTTGGTGTGCCTGAAAACAGCACACAAACCAGAAGAAACCAACCAGAGGCTTCTCTGCCTTCCACAGCAATACCTCCTGGGGCCTCTGGCAGTCTTTAAAAGACCTGCTGACAGTCGACACGTGTGGCAACAAAACTCAGACCCAACATTTCCCAGGGCCCCTACTGATCCACTAGCTACAGCCCAGTAGACTGGCCTTCTGAAGCTATATCTAAAGCTTGTTAAATTTAAGTACCTAGTCTTTTCAAAGCTCTTGTAACTTAGAGTACGAAGTCTGAATTATGAGCTGGCCTATAGGTTGAGGTAGGTAGCAACAATATTAAAGGTGAATGAAGTTGTGTTGAATTTGGACCACGGCCTAGATGGACAGGCACAGGGCAGGCTATGAGTGCATTTGTTGAACTTGGCCCTGTTAGCTGAGAAAGTGTGTATGTGTGAGAGAGATCAACCTATTACATGTTATATATTCATAGCGGGGGTCTTTAATATTCTTCCAACTCATTTAGAGACTTGGCACTACCAGCAAAAAGTCTAGACTAGGCACTAACTTACCAGGCCTGTCGTTTTTTCTTCCATTGATATCCAGAAACGAGTTCTCGGCAATGAACTCTGCATCTAGGGAATCAAAAGGAAATATGTATTAGAGGATATGTATTTAACACAAACATGAGGTCACCTCTACTGAAAAGAGCTGAAATCTCAGAAGTGCTGCTGTTTGTTTATACAGCATGGGCTTGTAGACGTAGGACCCAGGTGTATATACATTACTTACTCGCGGAAGGCTATTTAAGGTATGCAATATTTACCGCCAGTGTTGATATTAGCCGACTCTATGCTCGAGTACAGCTGAAAGTAAACAGAATTGAATTGAATTGATTCAACTTCCAGGTGGAAAATGTATTTTATTTAAGCAAATAATGCGCAATTACATTTTGTAGTTGCAATAATAAGGTTTTACCTGTTTTCTCTAAAAGTGAGGTCGGATTCAACACAAAAATGGCAACACAATCTCACAGCAATTCTATTTTACGAGGTGGCTAATTCGTATGAATTCGTTCAAACTTATTCGTTCGTTTTAATACAATTTGCTTTCACGCCAGTGACATTGGGTTTAGGGGTGGAGTTAGGGGAGGGGGGCATAATGATTTTTTTCTAACAATCGCAGCTATTGTATCGTTATTGTACCATTCACGTCGTATGAATTGATTCGAATAAAATAGTTATGAATTCTTGCGAGATCAGGCTGAGAACGCAAATGGCAACCCAAATGCCTACATTGTGAAGGTTGTACTAGTGTTTGTGTTTAGCTTTGCACAAAAAAACGTTACTTAACACACACAAGAATTGTGTTTTCCAGGTAAATAGACGTAAATTTGTTAAAAGGTTTGTTTTGGTTCTAACTGCTTATCAAGATTCCCATCAAACTGTTGCTTCACCGTAACAACCCGAAACCATAATTGAGTATGCTAATGCGCTAGCATCTACTGTGGCTATTGCTAAATATGCATTTTGAATGCATATTTAGTGCACTTTTTTACGTATTAAAATATGTTTTTACAGTTTATGTTAGCATAGTTTAAAAGTTTTACAGCATTGCTTATATCATTGTCTCCTTGTGATTGAGTTGTTTGTGTCACGTTGGATAAAAGAATCTGCTAAATGAATAAATGTGTACTTACATTCCGTAACATGGGGTCTGTTGATTTTTATGCAATAGTCCGGCTGCCTCCTTCTCTTTAATTAAACCGAGCCTGTGAATCAATACGGTATTTATTTGCTTACATCTTGTGGTGCGGTTATGGTAATCTGAACATGAGATGAGACTCTAATGAGAAGTCTGCCTCAACATGCGATGAAAGGAAAACAAGCCCTTACGAAACGGAGGAAGAACAATGCCATGGAATGCAAGTGGATGATTGGAATGCCACACAGATGCTCGATATGTATTGCAGGTTTAACATGAAAACTCGGATGTCTTCATTCAGTGGTGCTTATAACAGAAGTATTGAGGTACCGTAAACTAGTATAAAGTCTCAAGAACAAAATACACAAATGTATCTTCTTATCTTTTCTCTTTTCGTCACAGTCACACAAGAGTTGATTTAGTCTTATCTTTCTCAGATATTTTAGCTTTTGTGTATCACATTCATTCTTTTCACACTCTTATCAGATCTGTCAACAGGAGATATCAAATTACCACCAGTTCTTTCAGACAAGTTACAAGACGTCTTAAGATCTGAACTTTATGTACTCAGCTGAATGGAATTATCTTCATTCACTTCATTGTCTGTACTCACAGTAAAGAGATCATAACGTTTCATTCTCAGACTAAAAACTGGCTACTTTTACAATCCTTTATATTATCACTTCTTTCTTTAAATGCACTTTTGTCTCAGACAGACAGAATTCGACCTTCTGGGCAATTTGTTCTTCTTCCACTGCTCTTAGAAACAGGATGTGACCATTTGATGTCCATTCCATCTTCTCCCATGTGCAAAACCAAAGAGGAAGTGTAGTGCGTTCGTTGCGCACCAAGACACACATACAAACCCATACACACACCCCTCTATCCTTAAAATAACACTGTACCAGCTGTCAAGAGTGTCTAACAACACAACAAAACACCTCTCTAGAGCCGCCAGCAGTCTGTCATTTGCTATGCAGTGAGTGTGTGTCTCTGTGCTGCAAATGACACCTTACTACACTGCACCTCTTGTGCAGCAGATGGTTGTAGACATAAAACAAGAAGTTGCTTTTGAGATTTAAGTTTTGGCCTTGAGATGTTCAGTTTTATCTCACCAAATGGCTAATCGTGTCTACATGTTAACATCTAGAGTAAACTGTTCAGAGGTTGGTTTTCTTTGTTTTCTCAGTTGTGTTTTATTTACGTTTAATCTTTAAAACAGAGATAACTAATGGCACAAATGTCATAACTATTGACAACCAATAAGAGTGTACATATATAGACAGCGTAGCATAGGTTTTGAAAGAATTGTTGGAGAAATGTTTGGTTTTAGACATACAGCCGCAGAGAAAATTTTAAAGAACATTTTCAGTTTTTTATGAATTTACTATTTATAGGTATGTGTTTAGGTAAAATGATCATTTCTGTGAACTACTAACAATATTCCTCCCAAATTTCAAATAAAAAAATGTCGTTTCTATTTGCATTTATTTGCAGAAAATGAAAACTGGAGAAACAGGTCAAAAAAGGATGATAGTATTTTCTCAAAACTCAAATATTGCAAAGAAAACAAGTTCATATTCACTTTTAAGCCATACAAATATTTGTACATGTATTTAGGAAAGGTTCAAAATTAAATTTTTATGTAATAACCTCGAAAAGTTGAACAGTTTTCATGTGTCTTGTTATGCTGTCAGTCTTTCACATTGCTGGATGACTTTATGTCACTGCTGAGGTTTGGTTTTATTGAAATTCAACAGACATTGGACTGGAATGGCCACAATGCATCTAGAAATGCTGATTAAATGAAAGTTTTTTTTCCGTGGCTGTAAAGGTATATCTATGACTTTGGGATCTTGACAAATCTGAGCACAATCTGAGTCATTGTTGAGATCTCACTCAAAACTCCAGGGAAAGAGGTTACTAGGGTATTTTTCATGTCATTGCTGTCTGGGAGATATTAAATTGCTTTTGTCGGTAATTTTCCATTTAGCTCACAGCCCCATTTGAAAGGAGAAACCTCTCTGAATAGTCATGAGATCATATGCTGAAAATCACATTGCTAAAATCTTTATTTCATGGTTTCATTTGCAACCTTTTAAGCTCTTAAAACAGTACACGTCTCAAAAATTATAGTGTTAATTAAGGGGAAATTTATTAAAAATCTATGTTTTATCCTCTCTGTTTTTTTATTATTAGTTCAAGACATTCTTGTCTGTTGGAATTCCAAGCCACAGCCCAAATGTCAAAGTGTTAGTGTACTGTATGTGTGGGACACACACAAAACGTGTTAGGAAGTCCTGAGGGGATCCTTGTTTCTTCCCAGCATCCCACTCAATGTTCTGGGATTTCTGGCATCAGCAGGTTAAAACCAGCTGAAAACAAAGGAGTAGAAAGCATAATGCTCTGAGAGCAGAGGAAGGATAAGGGGGTTTTGCTGGAGCTTTTGTTTGGAACCTGTCCAGCGTACTAAGTCCACCTTTTCACTGGTCAACATGACCATCCCCAGCTGCAACAATCTCCCATGGCAACCACTGCATCAAATTTTCTTGTGACAAAAAAGAATCATTTTCCATTTTGTAACTATCTTTCTGAGAACAAAACCATTTTGCTGCTTTGTTTAATGTGTTTAAAATGTTGTTTGATAACTACACTTAAAACGTATAACAGCAGCACATTTGACAGAATGATTCAAAACTCTTAAGAATCAGATATACTTCTTATTTATAAATAAAATATGCATGGGTCGTATTCAGCAATTCTCATAATGAATCGCAAAATGGTGTTTTGTAAAAATGAATTTACAGACGTCCCCACAGTAGCTCCTCAGAGTTCTGCTACTGTTCGTTTCTAAAAGCAACATTAGTCCAAATCCCTCACCGATGCTGTTAAAAGACACAGTTTAGAAAAGTTAGCAAGGACATGAGAAGCATGCTGATTCCCCACCCAACTATTGTCCCAAAACAGCACCGCGACAATGAGAGCCGTCGATGTAAACGCTAAACCATTCACAGCTACACAAGTGACTTTACACATGGAAATGCCCAAATAGAAATAAAGAGGGTGTGAATGGTCAGGTAGAAGGAAGCTCAGGAAATGTATGTTAAGAAGAGCCATCAGAGCTTCCAACTACACACGTGCATTTACATATGTGTGGATCTCTGCCAAACCCCAGATGGCCCGAGATGCCTTTTAAAGGCCTTTATTCTGCTGGATTATGGTGACTTTATAATGGGACTACGAGAAAACATTTTTACTGTTAAGGTGATGAATACTGAGTGTTTCGAAGGACTTGTGAAAGATGTTTTGAAATACAATGAGTTTCAAAGACATTCAGAAAGAGTATTTTGCACTTTTAAATGGGAACTGTTTGTATTTCAACTAAATCTAATATCACACTATACAGTCACTACAGTAAGTTATATAAGGTATAACTTTTGGCTTTTTGCTTGTTTTATGTCAAAGTCAACATTTAAAATGTATTATTCGATGGTATTGATGATGTATTTCAATCTGCATATGTACTATAAGTCATACTATTGCAAAAAGAAAGAGTATGGTCTTTTCAGTTTAAATAGGGGTGTTATATGGCTCAGTGGTCAGTATGTGGGTGTGTGTGGGAACTTCTCTGTGGACCGTGCCCAGGACATCGGTGGTACAGCTTCTATAGACCCATATTGATTTAGTTTGGACCTACAACTGACCCACACCCCATTCACACCACTAAAACTGCGGCCTATGCCTTCACAAGAAATCGTCCCCTCCTTCCATAACCTTCCCCCACCCTCCAGACCAGACGTGTTTACGGCCAAAGCTGGGGGTACAAGTCTTTGAGTCCCTTGTCTGGCATATGGAGCCTTGCAACAAAAGGGCTCTTGTGGAGAAAGCACAAAGCAGGTCGGTCCGTTTTCCAGAGGGGGAGAAGTCAAAGTGGTAGTAAAACTGAGCTGATAGTTTGAGGGGGCGGGGCCTCACAGGAAGAGAGAGACCAGAACTTTTGGGGATGGCAACACGTGCTGAATGACAGGAAGAAATGACTGAAGACTGTGAAACTATGTGAACTAAGAGAAATGTCTACTTTTAGTTCAATATACATCTACAAGATCTGCGTGTGTCTATTACTTCGTGTGAACGAACACCTTTTTAGCCGCTGCAACACATAATTTAAAAGTTTTAAAAGTACACTATAATAAAGTGTTTTTATCTCATTTACTGTAAAAGGAAAATATATCATATAACAATGCAATATAAGGTAATGAGAAAAACTAGGATTCATTTCCAGATCTTTTTTTTTTTGAGAATATTTTTCTCATTGCGTAGGCAAATGTTCCTTGTTTTAAGTATACCTACCTATACACCTAACATTTGTATAATTGAATGAGGTTGAAGAAAGAAAAAGAAAGAAAGAAAGAAAGAAAGAAAGAAAGAAAGAAAGAAAGAAAGAAAGAAAGAAAGAAGGAAGGAAGGAAGGAAGGAAGGAAGGAAGGAAAGAAAGAAAGAAAGAAAGAAAGAAAGAAAGAAAGAAAGAAAGAAAGAAAGAAAGAAAGAAAGAAAGAAAGAAAGAAAGAAAGAAAGAAAGAAAGAAAGAAAGAAAGAAAGAAAGAAAGAAAGAAAGAAAGAAAGAAAGAAAGAAAGAAAGAAAGAAAGAAAGAAAGAAAGAAAGAAAGAAAGAAAGAAAGAAAGAAAGAAAGAAAGAAAGAAAGAAAGAAAGAAAGAAAGAAAGAAAGAAAGAAAGAAAGAAAGAAAGAAAGAAAGAAAGAAAGAAAGAAAAAGAAAGAAAGAAAGAAAGTTTGGATATGAAAAAGTGACTTTGTCAAGTTTCCAGTAAACATAATGTGGATTCATATTATATATTATACTGTTTGCAAAAATATTTTTTTCAACATGTCAGTGGTCAGGTTGAATACTGTATATAAGTGAAGAGTGCTACAAAGATATTTTTGAGCCAATTTTTGCAAATATTTCAACACCTTCTGCATTTATATACGAGCCATTACTCTTTAACATTCAATACAGCTGAAAGTTATGGAACTGCTAGAGACATTTAACGGTTTCAGAGGAGCACAATGATTGTTGATATGTTTGTAATACTGTATGCCTGTAAAACCACATTCATGAGGCAATCTCAAAGACAGTTGTCACAATGACTTTGTGCACTTGTTCTGAGAATCATTTAGCGTTATTGGGGCTTAGAGCAGCAACCTTATATATCAAACAGTTCAATGAACTGACTTGTGCTGAAATCCAACGGAGATCAGGTCAAAACCTCATAGCTACAGTTTAACGTCCTCAACGGCTGAAGGGTGGCTTGTGATAACCCACTTGTTTTTCTGAGTTATGTAAGGTGGCTACAAGAAGACAGGCAACTTCAAATTCCTTCCTGTCTAAAGAAAGAAGTTGAATTTCACAGTCATTGGTTCAACAGTTAGACTTATTATTATTGTTATTATGGTATAAAATATCCTATCATGTCATCACCAGTTTTAACTGTGTGGAGGAATGTTTCCTTCAATAAATCTCTCTAAATGCCTCAACATGCAGTGTTTTCGCTATATTGATTCAACTGAAAATATTTCATTTGAATGAAAGAAAACCAATAGTAACACAAACTGTGTGCGCATATAAACCCACAATATGTTCTCTTTTATTTTGCCCAGAGGTTGAAAAGCCAAGCTACATCTGCATAAAGCTACATCTGCATAAGCTCCATGCTGACCAATCCAGCATCGCTGCTCACCCTGAATCCCTACAACCATTCCGAGTCTCCAGGAGGCCTTTATGTCACATAATTGTTCTTTTCTAAGCTTGGACGTCCTTGTGTCTTTCCCTTTCTCCAGAGCAGCCTATCATTGTGCAATCTCCTCCATCTTCCCTTTTTTGCCTTTTGACGTGTTGTTTCAAAAGAGGCTATTCAGGCCCGCAGGGCACAATACCTGCAATTAAATCTGCCCGAATACAGAGAGTTTGGAATAAAAGACTATGTGTAGCATTAATGCCTTGTCTCTAAAACAGTCCTCACAAACACCATTCCATGACTGCCAGTGTTTTCTCACCTTCTCACAAAGACAATAGGCTTCTCAAACATTCGGATGGGCGTTAATCTTGCTTACTTGCAGTTTGCCGCAAACAAACAAACCCTTTGGTTTCAGTTGTGTGTCTCCCTGACCGAATTTAACTTCCCTAGTTTTTATCAGCCGCAAAGTCTAAGTGTCTGTTTGTGCAGCCCTATCATTCTCATAGCAGAATTGTATGAGGTGTTGACGCTCCATTCTGTGATAAGACTTCATTGTATGTTAAAGGGACAGTGTCTTTTGACCGTATAGCTCTCCTTGGCTAATATTTGAAGTGTCACTTTCACAGGAGTGGACGTGGTGAGAAGTGCTTGTTTTTTTCTAATCCCTGTAAACAAAGAGGGAATGATGAAGAATTGAATTAATGTGAAACTACATTGTGACCCGCCCTTAAACTATAAACTCGACCAGTGGGTTGTGTTTTTATAGAAGCTGTGGTGACCTATAGTTATTTTGGTTTTTGGATGGCTATTCTAAAGTGAATTTACAATCAAACAGCCTAGTCAAAAAATGCAAACAAATAGATAACAGACTCATCCATTGTGTGCAATATCCTAATATTAAACCTTTCCACTGGAAAATCATTGACTAGAACTGAAAATAAACTATTGTGTACTGTACAGATGATCAATCAGTTTAACAGTTGAACACTCTTGGATAATGAATATGATTATTATGTCCCATTTTCACTATTCATACCTTATCTGTATTCCCCAAGGACTACTATCCATTGAGTGTAATATAAAGATTGCCCCCCTGATTTGGTCCCTCAAGTATGATGGGTGTCTCATAAAGGCATGTTGATGGTGCTAAAATGGCCTCGGGTCAGACACCCGAAGAGTCTTTTAAAGACGAACGCAACAAAAATAAGAGATAACTCATTTTAGTGTGACACACTAAAGCTTAATATTTTGATAAGAAGACCCTTGATGACACAAAACCACTTCATAGACTTAAGTCAGGTCCCTGAGAGATATACACTTACACCAGTAAACATTTTTGCTTTACATTTTAAGTTGCGTTTCTTTTAACTTTTAACCCCAGACTTTTAAATGGGTCTTGAATAAATGTATTTATTTCTTATTTAGTGGCTAATATATTTATCTAAATACTTCATGAGCATATGGACATATTCTGACAAATAAAACTACATTAAATTGATTATAAGTCGACATAAAACAATTAAAGTTTGTGTGTGCTACTGTGTTATTCTGAACAGGATACAAGCCAACTTTTCTCACTCTTAAGGGGGCGTGTAAAAAGCACAAAAACACGCCTCTTTGAAAAGTGGGTGGGGTTAGCTACACGTTTATGGTTATATATTGAGAATCCAACAGCGCGCTTGTATCAGTTGCAGAACTTTACAACAGAGCTGTTGAGCAGTTCAACATTTCCTCAACTGCACCTAAAAATCACAACCAGGCATCTTGAAAATGCCATCTAATTTTCTCACGCCTTTCCTTGAGCTGGACGACGAATTTTGCAAGGTAAGAACATAAAGCTTGAAACGAATTGAAAGAATTATGAAGTTTCAAAAAACTTATTTAAACTTTTTAATGTATAACATTTTAATTCCTAAGCTCTACTGAACTTTTTTAACTTTATAATTGCTTTAGTGAAACTTTAAACAATACAAAGTGCGCTAAGATTCCTCTCTCTCTCTCCTGGTTTCTAGGGTTTTCGCAGTATCGATCTGACAGATGTTGCGAGGCAGCAGCGTGCAGTTGGATTCCAGCGCAGACATTCCTTATGCCCGGTCACTCTTCCCAACTCCAAATTCAACAGCACCGACAGCAGCCCGTGGCCTCTGTCCGGCATCAACCAACACTGGAACCTCGAGCAGAAACAGCAGCTGCCCCGCTCCTCTCTGAATCACATCCCGTTCAGAGTGGACAGATCTGTCAGTATGATTGAGGGACACGTGAGCAGTCTGGGGACTTGCGAGTCCACTACGCCCCTACCTCCACCGCCCGGCCTCAGCATCAGCAACAGCTCCCTGTCCTCCCCAAAGTGTCTCAGTACGACCACCGCGCCCCTGTCCACCCGCTACAAGACGGAGCTCTGCCGCACCTACGAAGAGAGCGGCACCTGCAAGTACGGTGCCAAATGTCAGTTTGCGCACGGCATGGATGAGCTGAGAGGCCTCAGCAGGCACCCGAAGTACAAGACCGAGCCATGTCGCACTTTTCATACCATTGGTTTTTGCCCCTACGGTGCTCGGTGTCATTTCATACACAACGCGGACGAGCTTCACGGGAACGCGCACGGACAGAAGAGCAACAGAGACCGACCTCAGCTGCTGCGCCAGAGCGTCAGTTTCAGCGGCTTCTCCTCGCAACCGCAGACCCTGACCGGTTTCCACGCCGTGCCGGACGCGCTTGCCTTTTCCAGATCATCTTCAGTGTCTCCCCCGCCATCAACGGGAAGTCCCGACCTGCTCTCCCCGCTTTTTCCAGAGCCCTGTAATTTGAAGCACAGTTACCCCTTCGCGGATCTGGGCAACAATGACGCGCCGCGTTTTTGCGCCATCAATGACTCCATAAGCACCAAAAACCTGGCCTACGCGCTGACGGGCCTGACTGCTCTCCAGCGCAGCGCCTCCGCGGACTCTCTCTCGGATCAGGAGGGCTACACCAGCTCCAGCAGCCTCAGCGGCTGCGACTCCCCCGGCATTGAGGGCAGGCGTTTGCCCATCTTCAGCCGCTTGTCTGTCTCAGACGATTAGACTTACATTACCTTGTGCATATTGCATTCACACTAAAGCAGATGTCTCTCTGCTTTGACTTGTACAGTTTTAGACATATTCGTTTTTTTTATATTTCAAGAAAGAATTTGTTGGCAATGTATACTGTTGTATACCAGTTCGATGCTGCAGTGGGTACTCCGCCTAGATTTACTACTACTTGTTTGGGATAGTCTCAAAAGTTCACATTGACTGTTGTGGAGAAGGTGTCAAGGCTTCTTTTTTTCTTCTGGGCCACTTTTAATGCACCCACCTGTAGTCTAACCAAAGCTGAGCAATTTAGAGTATATACATATAGTGTAATGTCTAACCTGCTCTCTCAACCTACTGTAAACAATGTAGCCTTTAGTTAAGGCATTTTTAAATCGACAGTATTATCAAGTAGTTTAACCTTAGTTTGTTTTAAAAACCTATTTATTGCTTTTTTGTATAATATGCAGCGATTGTATTTTTTGTTCTTTGGTTTATGCGCATTTGGAAGAAGGAACAATGTAGATAAGGCTTTTTTGTTTGTCCGAGCCCATTTGTCTGCTTTGCACGAGCTAACGTTTAGCTTTAATTGAGACCAGATGCACAGAGTCTAAAGTTTGGAATCTCAGGATTGTTTTTGAAGGGTACCGATACGCCACTATCCTGTATCAGCCTCAATGCCTTTACCAGTAATAATAGTCAGAGATATCCACACGACATTCATATGCAAACAAATGTAAATGTGAAAAGTGACAATGTACCAGAAAGAAGTGAAGATGTACCATGGTATCGTCTTGTGCACTCTTAGTTTTTATTTAAGAGGCGAAACTTGCAATGTGGACATTTCTCCATGTGTACACAACAGAGAACTGAAACATAGTTCATCACTTGCAAAAATGAACTGGGGGTTCTTGTAGGATCTATTTTATTATTGCCTCGTTTTGCCTTGTGACATAAGACACGCTTTTGCCTTTTGTTAACTTAAAACTTATTTATTTTGTTCGATCGAAGTGGGAAAACAGTATATTGTGTTGTGCTTTTGTTTCATGTTTGTTTATATATAATTTAAATGAACTGTTTACATTCCGTGGGATGGCAATGCCCATTTTCATTATAATATATTGTTTTTAAAAATAAACTTTGAAGATGAGAAGATGATTTGTTTCCTCGCTTTGCTTTACTTCCATCTGAATTTCCTTGTGTGGCTTTACTTTGTTTGTTTGAATGCACTTCTAGGGAAAGTTTTCTGCACCCCATTAGCTTTGCATTGCAAACTGTTGTGTTTTTAAGTAGGTCCATCGGAGGCCCTCCGATCTCATATAATTTAAAATACGCAAACACGGTTGAATGGCACTCCTTCCATCTGCCGTTTAGAAAGAAAGAAGAATGCATACTTGACAGCTATTTTAATTATTCAAGCGCACACACACAAGAGAAGTGAACAGATGAAGGCTTTTGTGTGTTACTTTGCTCATTGTTCAGGCATTTGTGCATGGAAGACTAAGAAACATCCCACTGTCCCATACGGTCATGGACAATAGCCAAAGGTCTCGCTGCCTTTTATTGAGACAGGCCCGGGCAATAAATGAAATGCAGGGGCATTTCTCACATCAGGGCTCCTTTGTAAGGCCACTTTCCTTTTCTTAGCAACATCTGTATGCTAATAGGATGGCAGAAGGGAGGAGTAATTTGCAAATGTATTGCAGAGCAGTAGGTCTTTGGAGCAGCTTAACTAGACACTGCTGGTTACACACTTGGTGCAAAGAATGACGGGAAAGTGGGGGGTGTTCATGTGAACGACCCAATCACTTACAGGGAGCTGGTGAGATAGTGTGTTTACAAACATGTGTGTGTGTCATATGCCTTTAAAACAAGCAGAGATGCAACCATGAGCTAAACGCTGTGTGTCTGCTGGAGAATTTCAATGTTACATGCATCACTACTGTGATTATTTACCCTCCATTATCCTCTCAAAGAAAAAAATGATTTTGTGCCATCTGAATTTCAAATCTGATTCTTGTGTTTTCTGGTGTGTCCTTGGATCTTTTATTGAATGCAACAAAATCCAAAGGGTTGCTGATATAGCAACATCAGTGGCTGTGGGCCTGGTGAAGCGTGTATGTGGCAAGGTTAATATAGCTTAGACTAAATCAAACTCTAAAATATTCAATTAAAATACAGCTATGAAATTTATTGCAAAAGATTTGTCAACTGACTATTGTGGCTTAAACACTTTGATGAAAATAGTATCAATATTCTAGCAAGACGCGTTCACATAATAGCAAGCAAAATGCTCAATAAAAAAATAACAAAAGGTAAAGTTGCCTACCTCTCCAAAATTAATCAAATGATATATTGCATGTTGTTACCACAAACCTATGAACAAGATTGTGGTGAGAACATGCAATGAATGACTGATTTGAAAATTTTGTACGATTTTGCTAATTTTATTGTATTATTGCTCCTGTACACATATCGCTTTATTGCTCCTGAACTCTCTGTTAGTAGCTTTGGATAAAAGCGTCTGCTAAATGACTAAATGTAAATGTACGCATAATTCACCATAAAACCATTAAAAACAGATAATAAATGTTGATCATTGAGTGCAAAGGGATAATCTGGTTATTTTATATAAAATATCCCTATCTGTATTCAACCAGTCTGCTTTTAACTGCCAATATATAAATAAAAATTGAGAGATTTTGAGCTATTGGTATGTTTTGGGGGCCTTAACCCTCCGATGTTTTGGGAGCGCTGCACTTCAAAGTTTGTAGCTATACTGACACCTTGTGGTTATGGAGTTATCCACGCAGACTCTATGATACAAAGTTTAAGCAGATTAAAAGGTTTGTTTGAGCTGTTTTAACAGAAAACTTCCCTCGGTATATCTTAAAATATATCTCAATGCGCACCAGTAATGATTTTTTTTGCACGTTTATGAAAGCTACTCCCGTCTCTGTGTAAGCACAAGTTGCTGAACCTGATATGATGGTGTGGTTTGGAGTATTTTCAATTAGACCTCAATTAGACTGGTTCAAAGCTGAGTTCAATTGTAGGTAATTAAAATCGATATCATTATATCCTGCACTTCAACACAACAAATAAAGAATAATGTTATCTTTTAAAGGTTTTCATTGGTATAGATTAATTTAAATGAGCAATTAAAAAATCATGTGATAATACACTAATACATTGTCAGAAATGTGTCACATTATGCACATTTTTAATCCAGATATAGAGGTGCGACCAGTTAAAAACTCTTAAAAAGTCTGTTAATACCACTGAGATTAGTAAAAAATGAAATTTCAGCAAACAATAAATTCTCAAATGTAGCAATGTCAGTGTGTAAAAACATAATCATTTTAAAATACTCTCATCCAGTTCTAATGTAATACAGAATATATAACATATTTTGCTTAATGTAATTTCTTGAAACCCAGTGAAACCCAGCAAAACTGATCCCAATTAACATATTCCATAGTGAAAAAGGCCCAAAACGATGCTGATGTAACTTGCAATTTTCAAACAACATTTTAATTTATTGTAAGTGAAAATAATATAAATATATATTTTACAAACACCAAATGTGGCACATTTTCAGTAATTACGGATTGTGCCCTTACCCAAAAGTACACAAAGGAGTACACAAAAAATATTCAGAAAGGCTAAGTTAGAAAAAAACGTTACGTTTCAAAGACCACTGACGTCCATGTTTTACTATAGGTTGTTCGCCTTATGCATCAGATCAGACGCATTTAATTATTTACATCATACGTTACACCTTTACATCAGGCTACATACCCTTTCTTTGGATCGGACTTAATTTTGGGGAGGCCGACTTCGATGTTCATTGTGAATAATCAACAGACAGAATATGGAATTAATGAATGCAATTGACCCTTCGCAAACAGGTTGATTGACAAGCGATCTGACCAATTATAACGTTGGTATAATGTGCCTCCGTGACTGACCGCCATTTTGTCCGACAAACAAACCAGTCCGACAGTCCGAAAAAATAGCTTCTTAATTGTTGTAATAGTAAACAGAGATATAGCTTTAATGGACGGTCACACTTTAACGATAAACAATAACTAAGTTATAATTTAAAAATCATTGTAAATGATGGAGAATAGCGGAGTTCACATCACAACTACCAATACAGATACAAGACACGATATTGTTGGGATCATTAATTACAGACGGAAACGTTCGGGAAGTTGTGTTTTAAGGCGGAATATAATACTTATTGATTTATTACATATTACATGTATGAGCAAGCTGGCAAGATATGCTTTGCGTCCCTGTGATGTGATGAGTGCACCTTCAGCCTTCAGAGAGCCGCATTTGCAGTGACATTTTAAAGACGTTTCCAGCAATGAAGTCGTAAAGCAACAGCTGAACTGTGTTTGTTGTATTTAACACAAATAAAGATGAAGACACTGATGGACTCTTTTCTGTACTGAACTAAATGTTTACTTTCGTTTTCACAAAGAAGGATTACGGCCGACCAAAACTCCCGAAGTTGCTCTCTCTCTCTCTAATAATGTCATTACTACAAATTTCGGAGTGAATAAACACTTTTTAGGTTAGCTATATAGGGCTCTCAAGTTTCATCAAAAGTTTGGAGTGAGATCATATCTGTTAGAAGAGATGCCACTCAAAGTTTCAGCAGCGGCCCCTCAGCCCCACCCAATTCTCTCAAGGGTTTCTAGAAGTACAATTTTACTATTGTTATAATTGACCAGGACAAATACATTTTTTACAAATTGGCAAATCTGATTAAACATAGACTAATGAATCCAAATGAAATAAATAGTTATATTATATAATATTTTTTAAATGATGTATCAAAAATCAAAAGAAATTAGGCCCCAAACAAGCAGTGCTCAATGTACATACTGTACACATACAGCAGGATTGTAGAAATGGTCCTGAGCATGTATGTCAAGCTGTGTGTGTAAAACATTACTGAAATGTTAAGAGATGTAGTCTTGGTGAAAAGGACATTAATATAGGAGAATTTAGACTAATAAAATGCCTATCTAGTACTTTTCTTAGTTTTAGGTATAGACAAAGCTAAGGTAAAGCATTAAATGTACATTGTCTTTTATATGCATTGTCTTCAAATACTCATATTTAATCAGTTATTTCAACCAATAAGAATAATGACAAACTGTAGACACTAGACAGTAAAATATTATCAACACCAACAAAAGTCATCTTTTAACTGCAGCAGCATGCATGGTTTATTACTGTTTAATGCTGGTCAAATGTGTACACCAATATTACATAATGTAAGATTAATGTCATTTAATTGTCATTTAAAGTGCAAGTTATACATTAAACATAAATGATATAAAAGACAAAAACAAACAGATCTCATTCCCATTGACTCACATATTTATTTGCCGTACTATTGTAGTAAATGGGGGATGAGATCTGTTTGGTTACTGACATTCTTCCAAAAACATTCCATTGTGTTTAGCAAAACAAAGATATTTATACAGGTTTGGTACAATCTGAGGGTGAGTAAATGGTGACAGAATTTCATTTTTGAGTGAACTGTCCCTTTAAGGCTGATGTCTTGAGACAGAGGATCACGTCATAAATATAAAAAACAAGCACTGCAAGATAAAAAATAAACAATGTTGACGCTTTGGTGTTGTAATTATAATTATAGATTAAAATCGTTTTGCATGTCATATTCTTATAGGTTAGGCAGACAAACTGTTTATGAGTGATTATATTGCAGTTTTTGCATTAGTAAATCTTCACATTGCATGAAAAATAAACGTTTATTTAATCTGTGAATAGACAGAAAGCGAGCGAAAAATAAACGTCAGTTATAATCTCGCGTTATAAAGCATGAAACGGACTGCATGAAACTCCCGTTATAACAAATGAATCAGACTGATCGTCTAGTATGTGCTCTCTGCGACTGCGAGCGAGCCGCAACAAAACTCTTCAACGCCGGTAACTCATCTAAACTTCTGATTGGTCAATATGTTCATGCGCTGTCTATGATTGGTTGTGATGCTCAGCGCTGTGAACATGGAAACAAAATATTTGATGCACCATGATCGGATGTGAAGTTAATGATGTAACGGTCACGTTTTATTCATCTTCACATTTTATTTGCCCCGTCCATTAATTGTATAAAGCGATACGAGTTTTATTTGAATCCCTTATTTCTGAGCGTGAGAAATACAAGGTGTGGCTGTGAGCGTGTCAACTGGCTGAAATGCGTGTGTCTCACGGTGAATGCGTGAGACCTGAGAGCTGTTAAAGGAATGAAGGGGGCGGGGTTTTGCGAAGGGTCAATTGTTGGTAACATATTTACAAAAAAAGTATTCTCAATACTTTCACAAAATGATGCAATTCTCTTATCATCCACACGAGGTCAGCATACTTGAATAAGAGCCACCTTTGCCACATTTTTCATACGGGGCAGCAGAAGTTTGTGCTAATAATTCTTTCCAAAAGGGCACAACTTGTTTTCATCTACGTTGTTCAGAAAGCCCGTATCTGATTCACAAGGCGCTATGTGCCTTACTGGCGACATCTAGGCCTACTTTGCATGGTTTAAAACTATACATTTTGAAATACTTACCTGACATTCAAATTTGCTTCACCAATTTAATTATATTTATGGCTGTGTTAATTAATCATGAACATTTCTTTATTTATATACACTTAATTTACATCAATTAAAAACTGGGAGTAGGCTAATAGAAGAAGAACAATAAATTTAGGAGAGTCTGCAAGTAGCGCTACCATAATAGTAGGCTTATGCCTAGCCTGAGCAGAAATGTGAATGCAAATTATATTTAATAAATGAACTATGACATAAAATGTAATGAGCATTCATGGAAAATAAGAAAACAAATAGAAAGAAATGGTAGAATGGAATATGTGAGGGCAGTGTCCTGGGTGACTTTTTTAATTGGTCAGACATGATGACACTTACTTTCCTGTATCTTGACCCTTAACAGTAACATGTCAGTGAATACAGAAATAGCAAAGAGGAAAAACACCCTAAGATTTGAACGCTGTCCAAGTGGATTCAGTTTTAAGGCACAACTGCGCCCCCTTGAGGAAGACTTCGTTGTTTTGTTATTCTCCAGAAAAATCTACCACCCAAAGTGCTTTTTCCATTTCGGCATAGTTCTAGTTTCAGAGCAGAAGCAAAAAGACATAGGGAACTGTGAATGACTTACTATAGGCCTATTACAACATGTGCCCATTATTACAAGGGAAAATAGTGTAGTGAAACTACAAAATCCTAAAAGCACTTTGATGGACACATTCACCTTTGTAATATGCAGCATTGAGGATTCAAAAGGTTTAATGATTAGTATGTTTAGAAGTTAATACATTCTTGCATTAACAGAGATGGCACAGTACAGTTTAGTACATAATATATTAGTATCATTTAAACAGGCTGATTCATCATAGGGAGGCAATAACAGGAAGAGCTACAACAAGTTTCAACAATGTACCTTTTAAGGAGGAGGGAAAGGGTCGATTTATTATTTTTACATTTTGTAAGGGAGGAGCGTTCAGCATGTTCCTTTCAAGTATTCACAGAAATGATTTTGTGTTTTCTCTCCAATCAACTTTATTTCACAATGAAATCCACATGAATAAATAATTCCAATTCAGTTTGCCGTAGGAAAACATAGCCCCTCTTTTCTGATCCCTTCTTTACTTTTTACACCAAAGGAAGGAAGAGGATGGGTGTGGTTGGGACTGTCACCACCTCATTTAAACAAGCCCTGGTAACACCTTTACTCAAGAAACCAACACTCGACCCATCAGTGGTCAGAACCTGCAGACCAATCTCACTCCTGCCTTTCCTTTCCAAGGCCCTCGAAAGGGTTGTTTTTAACCAAATCTCTGCCTATCTCTCACAGTACGACCTTCTGGACAGTCAACAATCTGGCTTCAAGAAAGGACATTCTACGGAGACCGCTCTCCTCTCTGTCGTTGAAAACCCATGGCAGGCAAGGGCTAAATTCTTGTCATCTGTCCTTATTCTGCTTGATCTCTCTGCTGCATTTGACACTGTGAACCACTGTCTCCAAACTGGGCATCACTGGAACTGCACTCAACTGGTTTGACTCTTATATCACAGGCAGATCTTTTAAGGTATCCTGGAGAGGCGAGACATCCAGATCTCACCAGCTGACAACTGGAGTTCCTCAGGGATCAGTTCTTGCTCCTCTCCTCTTTTCTATATATACCACCTCCCTGGGTCCAATTATTAAGGCACATGGGTTCTCATACCATTTTTATTCAGATGATACGCAGCGTTATTTATCTTTTCAGCCAGATGACCCCACCATCTCTGGACACTGGCCTTCAGAACGATAACAGCAAATTCGCCCCTATACCTTATCTCACTGCTCCAGGTCTACATCCACTCCCGTCATTTTCGGTCTGAAAATGAGCGACGACTGGTTGTTCCATCACAGCGAGGCACCAAATCGCTTGCAAAAACCTTTACTCATTCGGTTCCCCTGTGGTGGAGTGAACTGCCAGCCTCCACACGAACTGCAGCATCCTTCATAACTTTCAAAAAGCAGCTCAAAATATACCCGTTCTGCATTTATTTGACTAACCAATAACTAATGTCTTGTGTCTAAAAAAATTCATTCTCGCTCCAGCTTTAATCCTCCTAGCAGAATGGCCTTGTAAACTAATGGTACTGTTTAGCGGGTTGACAAAATGTTTATATGCTCTCCTACTTGTAAATCACTTTGGATTAAAGTGTCTGCCAAATGAATAAATGTAAACGTAATGGTTAGAATTGTGGTTTGTGTAACACGTTGCACAGTCGAGGGTGTAAAAAAGGGTGTAACTGCAAGTTGCATTTCCTCTCACAGACAGAACACGTTTAGGTCAACTTATCTGTAAATGTTGCCACACTCTAATGACACATTTTTAGGTACTTGGGTTTGGCTGTTTATCGGACTGTTTTAGTTCTATTCAAAGTTTATTTAGTTTCTGGGTTTAAGCCAACAAGAAACCAATGTCTAGGTCACAAAAACACCTTAACACATATTTTTTTGATTTTAATATTCTATTTTATTATTGAAAATTTTGAGATAGAATTAAGTTTTCAGAGATGTAACAGAGTTGTGAGTTTTATGCTTTAATTTGACATGTCAAGCCTTCTGTAGAACATGTATCTACAATCCAATGGGATCGTTAAAACAATGAGAAAACCTCCAAAGTTTCTTCTCTTTTACAAGCACTTTACCATAACCACAAAAGCACTTTATATTGATTTATAGAGAAGGAAAACAATTAAATAAATTATCTTTATTCTGCACAAGCTTTGCTTACTCGGTTGCAATGTTTGCTTATTTGTAAATCACATATTCAAAAAAAGCATCGTCATCAATATAGGGGAAACATGAAGGCTATCATTTGTTTTACATTTAGCCAATGTTTTATTTTATCAAAGCATTTTTTTGCAGAATTGTTTATGCACCTTTAAACGACACCCGCGCACTGTGCATGCTATAGTAGTGCAGTGCAACATGCTACCGTAGTCAGATGCCACAGCCCCAACTATTAACAGTTAACAGACCATGCATTTCCTGGTTGGTTTAAATACCTACAATTGTGACATGTTAATGTTATTAAAGTTATTCAACATAACACACCAGTTTGTCAATCTCAACAGAATTTAAGAGTTAACAAGAAATCCAGGCTATGCTCAGGGCTGTAACTTATTCTTTTTTTAATTTTTTCCTGTCTTGACTGGCTCGACAACAGATGAGCATCATCACATACATCTGAAACATTACAGTGTCGTTTCAACAAGACGTCAATGAGCAGGAGTGTCAGCTGAGGTCCACGCACTCTTCACACGTCCACCTGCGAGAGACCACCGTGCAATATACACACTGACCATCAGAAGAGGAGTAAAAGAAGAAGAAATTGGAAAGTTAAGATGGCAGTACAAACACTTTGCAAACTCTTGCTGAATATTTGGATAACCCACATCGGTTTGAGCGACAGCGCGTGAAACGCCCCGTGGGATATGAGCTGACATTGTTTTTCATGTGTCTTCGTCTGATCTATCGGGATGTTTTCAAAAGGTAGCGTCATTATGTCTCGTTTACGTTTTTATCCCTTTTTCCTATCCCTTGGAATCACTTTCGCTTTCTTAGGATTGAACAGCCAGTTTATCGAATAAAGTGTGAATTGCGTACATGGTTTAAAAACGTTATGCTGACAGTAATTTTACATTATAACCGCTTAAATTTGTCCTATTAAAACTGCGCTGATTCGCACCAAGTGTGCTGGGACGTGTACCGTTACACGCGCTTGCGTAACCCTTTATTCCTTTAAAAGCTCACCGTGTTACACTTTTGTTGCTTCACATGTTTGCTTTCTACTGTTTTAATTTATTAATGGTTGATTTCGGATAACCCGGACGATAGTTTGTTTCGCAGGCGATTAAAATGACTTTGCAAAAGTGCAAAATATGCGTTTGTGAATAATACTGGCTGGTAAAACAAGTAGGCTATGCCAGAAAAATGTTTGTTGACTGTCATTTAAATGTGGTTAATTTTCTATAATTAATGGTAAAAATGCAGCAGGGGGGACTGGGTGCTGTTGCAACACCTTTTGCATTTATCTCATATCATTCAAACATTTATTTGAATGGAAGAGTCAAATATTGCATCTGACCCCAACCCTGGAGTAGGCTATTCTGAAAATATACACAAGTAGACTTATTTTTTCAATATTTGTATATTGAGTGTACTGTTATGCAAGACATAGGTTTGAATGTTTTCTCAGTGTGAGAAAACACTTAACTCATAGCAAACGTATCTCCTCTTTATTTTGTAATCAGCAACTTGTTGCAACCGTTCTCAACCAACAACAAGAAACCCTCTCAGATAACAAAATCATAATTTAGTCATTTCGAAACCATCAGTTTGCGAGGGCCTAACATGCAGGGGTCGGCAACCTAAGGCACGCTGCCACTATAGATAGTCAGTCTTGATTTCACTGACATCTTGAAGTCGAAAAATAAATCGTTTTAATAACTCCAGGTTGGTTGTCCAAACCATTACAGTCTATCCCTGCGTTCCAATTCGCCTACTAATACAAGCCCTAATAGCAGGTACTATTTTTGTGTTGGAATAGCATAGTGCGTGGCAAAATAGATTGCACAAACTGGGACATACTAACAGGAACTGGAAGTGGGCGTTGTTGCCTAGATAACATTTAACATGTTTACATGGACAACAATAATCTGATATTAACACGATTAAGACAATACTCTGATTATGAATGGACCATGTAAACAGAGCTTTTTGATTAGCTTTGATTAGTCTAAACTCATAATCGTAGTAAACACAAATCAAATTAAGACGGGTGGGGTACTCTTATTTTAGTCGCATTATCGAAGTGCGGTATCGACATGTGCACACCTTAATCGCACTATTACCGGCACGTAGGAACTTTCGCAGCACTTTGCGACAGGTTACACACACGCATAGCAGTGGACAGCCGTTTCGTTTTAAGGCAAACAACATGGCTTCAAGCAAGAAAGCACATTTTTGGTCCAAACGGGAAACAAGAAAGATGGCAACAATTCTAGAAAATAAATGAAACACTAAAAACTGTATGTGGTAACATGGCGAAGACAAACTGTTTGTTGATACGTGAAATTATGGAGGGAACGTCCAACGGCATCGCTTAGGGACGTAATGACGTATGCCATTAATCGAACTATGTAGTGTAACATGTAAAACGGGAACATGAAAGGTATATTCTTAAAGCAACTCATGTAAACACCTTAAACGTAATATTAGCTTACTAATAATTAAATAATTAAGCAAATAATTTGATTACTGATGACCATATAAACGTGGTCATTGAAGCAATCTGTCACACACATTAAAATACAGCTCTTCTTTCCATTAAGTATTCATTCATTATTTCGTATGTAATGTTTACTGTATACTTATATTTGTTAATTTAGTGACGCATCAGTTATGTAATTTATTAATGCAGTGGAGCGTCACTAAACTCGTGGTGGGTTGTGGGTAATATCAGCCATCAGAGTGTGCATCATTCTGCACTTCGGAAGTAGTACAACATTCGGGAATCTTTGGAATACTATTTTCAACATACTACGATTTGGGACATACTAATTCTACTTTCAAATACTACTAGGAAGGATAGTATGCGCACTATGCGGATTGGAATGCAGGGTAACTGTCCTTCTGGTTTTCTTCCCACCTCTGCCTTGATTTCGATTTCAACATGGCAGCGGTGTGAAATCAGTCTATTGGCATGCTGAAAGGAATTCAACGGCACGCAAAGCACATGCAGTTAAATGTTATATTAATTCCAAAATTAATATTATTTGTTTAGGTTATGAAAATGTTTAAGCCCAGTTTGAGTTCCTACAAATATAATACACATTAATCCTTATAATCAAGTTTAGTTATAGTTGTCACTTGTCACGTCAGGCGTTAGCGCTCATGCAGTTGGCGCATAGCAGGTGCTGATCGAGGAAGTGGTGCCGCACAAAAAAGTCGGTCTGTATGCACTCAATGTCGTATGCCATTTACCCACCTTACTTTGAAACTAAACACGAGAAGATCACTGAGATAAGAGGCGCGATGCGTCTTATTCTACTATTACAAAATATGCTGTGTACTAATATAATAAGAGGGAAAAAATGATTGATTGACACACACACACAAAAACAAAACAGAATTCCAGCAAACAAACTTTTAGGTTAAACTTCATGATCAGTTTTGGATTGTTTAGGGGCCGGACAAGAGGGGGGGCTGGGCTATACTTTTTATATTTTTAAATTAATGCTAGATTTACGCTATATGCTGAATTTCAGTAAAAAAAAATGACAATGTTAAAGTGTAAAGCTATTGACAGCTTGTTATATGTATTATATAAACATGAAAATATAAACAGTTTAAAAAGTAACTTTATATGAATTTATAGAGGAGAGCAGGCATTAAAAACATATTTTTATTTAAGGTTGTGTAAATATACTTGGTGTTTTTCTGTTTTTTACATTCATTTTAGACATGCTGGTACAAATATGTGGTTTGTTTTTCTTTACCAGGAAGGAAGTATGTGAAATGTTTCAACATGTTAGATATGCAACACAAAATCTCCCCTTAAAATATGAATAGGCCTATATCTTAGAAATTAGAATGTACATCTAATTTTGGAATTTAAAGGCATAGACCAAAACTATAGATAAAGATGCCTGCCCACACTCACATACAATTTATGTAGTTTGACACAGATTAGGCCCCTTTCCCCACAAAATAATCTTTTGTGTTACATTTTTATTGTTGTTCAGTTATTCTGTTGCATTTTTCTCTACACAGTGCATATGACAAGCAAACATATGAAGTTTGTTCACAACATCGAGTGTGCTATCTTGTAAATCATGTTGCAACTAGTTCACACCTGCCTGTGCTTGATCTCTGGTGATGTTTTTTCCAAATAAACAAGTCTACCCTAGAAATAAGAGAATAGATAAGTTAGTTTCAAAGCTTTTTCAAGAAGCAACAATTCCTTTAAGCATTCTAGATTCATGCCGTAAATGTCTGGATATGAGACAGCAGTAGGGGTTTGAGTTGATCAGTACTTTTTTTTGTTGCAACAACCCGTTTTTATGATTTCTGTAATGGATTTGTGAAAATTATTCTGGTATGGTCTGTCTTAACCCACTGGGATTTGTATTAAAGGAGAAGTTCACCTTCAAAATGAAAATTCTGTCATCATCAGAGGTGGGTAGTAACGCGCTACATTTACTTCGTTACATTTACTTGAGTAACATTTTGGGAAATATGTACTTTTTAAGTAAAATTAAAAGTGTGTACTTTTACTCTTACTTGAGTAAATTTCTAATAGAAAATCTGTACTTTTACTTCGTTACATTGCGTGACGGTCCTTCATTTTAAAATATGCTTTTTAAAACGCGTTGTTTATTTCAAGGTTGTCGTCTCTTTTTACGGGCATTCCCGAGTGATCGATTCTTTTGAGTCGATTCTTTTGAAAGCATTAATTAAACAATGGGCAAAACCATTTGAATAGGCTAATGAATCAGTTCAAATGATTTGTTCAGTTCGCAGCACGATCTGAATCATCTGAAGCAGGATTACTCACTCCTCGTAGCGCGAAATTTAAGAACACGCAGAACACAAAGAGCATTGGATGAAGTAGATATTAATATATATCTATACAATCAAAACTGCAAATGTGTCATTGTTTGCCAGCAATGATAAATGCCCGCCATATGCGCGCACCCGCGCGACCTGTTCGTCAGACACAGCAACATGCGCGTTACCTGTCAGAAACAAAGAAGTGGGCTTGCAGAAATATAAATTTGAAGAACAGAAGGAAGAAAACTTGTTGATGGGCGTGTGGTTCACTGTTTACTGTTTGTTTACAAGTAAGAGCGTTTCACAACACACACGTGACACAACACGAGAAAACATGAGCTTTGTTCAAAAATGTGTATTTCATTTAAGAGAGCACTGCAGATGTTCTAGATCATCTTAGGAAATGCTCTGAGTTCAGTTCATGCTTTAGTTTGACATGGTCTATTATTCTAAATAAGTTGTGTAAACTACATTGACATCAGGACTAGATGGCATTTACAGAAATGCTTGTCTCTTCTGTGTTTATCTATTCTTCAGTCTCTCTAGTATATTGCAAAGATATCTGTTTATGATAATTAAAAATATTGATAAAAATGTAATATTAAAATATTGGCGTTAATATTAATTTGATGTAGTAGGCCTATATAATCAGATACAAAGTAACTAAGTAACTAGCTACTTGAGTAGTTTTTTCATTGCATACTTTTATACTTTTACTCAAGTAAATTTTAAAATAGTGACTTTTACTTTTACTTGAGTAACAATTTCTCTAGTTACTTGTACTTTTACTTGAGTAAAGATTTTGGCTACTCTACCCACCTCTGGTCATCATTTACTCACCCTCTTGTCATTTCAAAGCTGACTTTCTTTCTTCCGCAGAACATTTTGAAGAATGTTGTTAACAGCCCCCCATTCACATGCATTGTTTACAATAGAAGTGAATGGGGGGCTGTGCGGTTCTGTTACCAACATTTTTCAAAATATCTTATTTTGTGTTCTCTGGAAGAAAGTTATACAGGTTTTAAATGACAAAAGAGCATGTCAATGATGACAGAATTTTCATTTTGAAGGTGATCTACTCCTTTAAAATATAAAGGGCACAGAAATAAATAAATGAACTGAAATTGAAATTGAATTGACCCATTTTCTATTGATTTCATTTAGGCCAAGATCTGCCTCTTAATTAAAACAAACCCTCCAACATTAAATCAGATAATGTCACAGAATATATATGCTTCCTTTTATTGCATAAATGTCATTCTTCCTTTTTATTCTTTTGGTTGCTATAGGGAAATATGAGGTGAAACATGAAAAACTGGCCAGTGAATCAGAGTCAAATCCTTCATCTGTCAAGAGGAGTTGCTTACCAAAGATCCGTCCTTTCACTTTGTGTTTGGTTTGTGTCGTCATATATATTAGTATGGTTGTTGTTCCAAAGATTCAAGAAGAAAATGGCAAAAAACTTCAAAATCCCAAACCCATTGGGCCAAACCACCAGAATAAACCCTCAGATCTGCCAAAGCCTACCACCACAAAAGATGGTCCAAATGGTTCCCCTCCCTCAAAAGTGTGCCGTATTAAAGTGGAGAATGGCCCTTTGATTAAAGTCAATCGTCACAAAACATATGTGATTGGCTCATATGTGGAACATCGTGCAACCAAGGAAATCAAGTCAATTGCCATCATGCAACGTCATGAGCCAGTGACATACTATTGTGTGATGTGCTGTGACGGGGTGAACATCTCAACTCAAGCCAAGTATTCAATTCATAGTGACCACTATAACTTTGATTATGGCACTGCTGATATTATGTGCAAATTCAGTCATACGTGTTCTGCACCAACACACGTGGCAATTACAGCCAATAACCTAGCTGAAAGTATAACGTCCTTCCAAACGATCGAAAATCGAGTCATTCCAAAATCTTTGCGTTTAAACTTTACAGTCTGCATCTCTGTTATGTTTGACTACAACAAGGTGTTGGATTTAATCGAGGCTATGGAAATGTTCACACTGCTTGGTGTCCAAAAGGTGGTGATCTACAAAACCAGCTGCGATTCGGCCACACAGAAAGTTCTCGACTACTACGTGAAAAGTGGTTTTCTTGAGCTCATCCCGTGGACCGTTGAAAAGCACATCAAAGTGTCAATGGGATGGCAGAAAGAGATATCACCAGGGGAACTGCATTACCACGGACAGATTCCTGCACTCAATGACTGTGTCTTTCGATACATGTATCAAAGCCGCTATGTGGCCTTACAAGACATAGATGAACTCATTCTGCCTTTGAATGTGAGAACCTGGACAGAATTGTTGCCAGAGTTGGAAAAGATGCACGGCAACGACGTAGGTTTTGAGTTTGAGAATAACGTGTTTCCATTCACGGCAGAAACTCAAAACAAATATGAGCAGGATGCTTGGAAAAACGTACCAGGAACAAACATTTTAAAATATGTTGACAGAATACCCAACGATCCTTATAGGTTTAACAACATTAAAGTTATAGTAAATCCTCGGCTGGTTCTCGAGGCTACTGTACATGGCCTGCTGAAGACTGTGAACGGACATAACACAGTCAGAGTCAGAAATGACATTGCACGTATGTACCACTTGAAAAATTGTGAATACCCACGAGGCACGCACCTTATAAGAGACAAACGTCTTTGGAGCTATGCAGATGATTTGATAAAAGCTGTTTCTAAAGTTTTACAGGACTGCGGATTCACCTAGATACCAAAACTTCAGCTCTTACAACATATCATTTTGATGCTTAAATGATTCTTATGATTAAAACGTCTGTCAAGTAAATTAAAAACTGTACAATATTAAACGACATTGCACTGTGATAACTACTACGAACAACGCACTGCACTTGTGATTCATTCAAAAATTGTAGAATGTGATCATTGATAAAATGAAAGATTGTAAACAGTGGATTGATGGATTGTACAGGATCTTTGGGATGTACGCTACTGCCATACTTTCAAGCCTTCTTTGAATATGCAAATTGTCAACCAGTTGTGACTTGTGTATACAGTATATTATGATAGTGTTTTGTGATCGGGAAATATATTAAAGTGGGCTTTTACAGGAGAACGTGAATTGTTTACGCTTTAAGTCATTAGTGCAAATGTAAAACCTTTAATTTACAATGGATATTTATTTTACAAAGAACACCTACACAATCCATCGATTGATATACAATTGATATAAATTCATTCTATAGACAGTTTCATCGGACGTACGCGCCTGACCTGAAGTTAACTTCTGGTCTGTGTTTGTTGATCAGCCTGGCTAGTGGCTAATAATATAACTGTTTATATTTTATTTAATTTATATTCATATTAATTTATATAAACATTTTATTGTATAATAATTGTATTAAATAATTTTATTGTATATAATTTTTTTTACTAAAACATTTGTTGAGCGAGTCGTGTACAAACTGAAGTTTAGCCAAGTTATGAATGCCCGCATGGGCAGTAACATTTGTTTAAGTTGTTGCTTTGAAACCGTCTATTACTAGAAAGCACTCATTTACAGAATTGTGCATTTTTTATATACAACCATTTGTAGGGAAAACAACACAAGCCTTGTTTTCAGCCAACCACCACAATCAAAACTCAACAAAAAACACCATATACTATTCATCTTTGCATACTTATGAAATTATTAAATCTACGAAACCATATAAAATAACACAAATCAGATTTCAAACATGAGCTCTTGTGGACATCTTTTATTTTTATTTCCAAATTCTGGAAAAAAATGAATTGCAACTGAACCTTAAAAAAAGTATAATTACTTCCAGACATATTTCAAGGCAGGCAGACCCTGCATGTGCAATGTGTTTCTATAAGATCTGAGTTAGGCGTGTATTTGTGTAACCTTAAGACTCTGAATGACTACATGTACACAAAACACATCACACAGAGTGAGTTTCATTTGGTTAATGTTACCAAACAGTCACATATATAGCAGGTAGTCTGCCAGCAGGTATTTAACAGTGGCAGCCTGGCATAGTCATAACATGACTGGTTTGCAAACATAAACATAGAAAAATACATTACCCATCATACATCATACAAACCAAAAAGCAATAGTTCCTAGAAACGTACATAACAAAAACATACAAAAGACAGCTGCGCAATATTGTGCTATGAGGCTCCACAATGTATGTCTATTGTTTTTTATTACGTGTGCAAATAGGCTCATGTCTGTATAGAAGAGGATCTTTCTTTTGTGACTGCTGTGGTAGAAACATGGCTGTTCCTCCAGGGTGCTTCAGTTCTTATCTGACCAGATGAAAGGTAAACCAGTACATAAATATGGGCTGCGCAGCAGCGATGGACATTGTTAGATACATTCGCAGTTGGTTTTTCGCTCCTCGCACTAACCGTCCCTCTGCAGCTGCCTCAGAGAGGATCTTCAATCGCAGTGTGCGAATCTGTCACAAAAACAGATCTGGTAAACGGTTCAGTTTCTAAAGCTATGTTTAACCTGGGTGCACCTGGTTTTGATTCTTTACAAACCGCGAATTTAAAAGTAAATCTGTTTAGAATCTAAACAATTCAGAGTCAGGTAATAATGAATTTAAAATGCAATAATAGGAAATGTAAAAGATAATAAAGTTGCAGAACATGAAAAATGTGAAAATGGGAGTTCACAATTGAAATTTTAGAACCATATGAAGTTGTTTCTCGATACGCACCATAAAGACAAAAATAGAGACACAGCACCAAAGCAATGTGAGGTAATATCCTGTCCGCCCAAACAGAAGGCCTGCTACCACACCTACTATCATCCTGAGGAAACAAAGAGTGCATTGTAAAACTTGAATTTCCCATTTACGCTATTTGCAACTAAACCCAGATTTCCACACAAGTTTGTTCGCTTATCTCATTAGGGACAGCTGGACTATTATGGTTAAAAGTTTTAAAAATGTGTGATAAGCTTGTCACAAGGAAAGGTCCCAAACCGTTTCACACACACACAAGAATGACCAGAGGCATTACCCAACGTATTTGTATCCAGAAAAGGCCACCAGATCGATAGTGGTGAGGTCAGTGTTCACTGTCACCAGATAAAGACTGAGGAGCACAGCCAGAACCTCAATAATGAGCCAGACCAGAGCTGAGCTTGCCTGAATGCCCAAAATCTCTGGAGAAAAGCTGGACGAAGAGGGACAAAAAAAAAACATTGGTGAGGATAAAGGAGGTCAAGACAATTGTAGGAAGCACTGTTTGCTTATTTCTCACTTCCCGTTTCCTGTAAAACACGTGCATCAGCAAAATTGGCTAATTTAGGTGGCAAGAATTATGTTTCTGTAGTCGAAAAAATGTCTCCACTCTCCACTTATTACGTTTAAACAGGAGATGCAAATCAATACAAACGGCTGTCTGATACTGTCAGTGTCTCCTTTATCCTTTGCTTTTTTAACAGTCCAGACCATTTTAAACTATAAATATATTTCTAAACTACAGAAATCAACTGAGATGAGTCTTATTTTTTAGTAATTGTAGTGTAATTGTAAAGCTTTTACAGAGATCAAGGTACGTGATTTTGTACACTACAGATGGCCAATAGCAGCCACGTTCTTTGGCCATACAGGTTATACATTGACAAATGTCCACAATCAGAATCAGAATCAGAAGAGCTTTATTGCCAAGTGTGCTTGCACACACAAGGAATTTTCTTTGGTGTTGGAAGCTTCTAGTACAGACATTCAACACAATGACAATACAATGTGAAGTCTGCTCTTGATAAGCAGACAACAAGCCTCTTACCGGTTCTGTGTGCCCAGGGCCAGGCCTGCAACCAGGACGTATGTAATGAAACCCATTACTGTGGAGCGAGAAGATCACAAATATCTTAATAAAAACACAGATGCCACTTTCAGAAGTTTGCAGTCCACTGATAAGAGGCAAAGGGGCTTAGTCAAAAGTTTAAAATACGTTTTCAGTAAAAAATGTATCAAGATACACCTTATCTTGCACACAGCTTAGACAACATAAACATTTATAAGAACTCATGAACCACTATCATTAGAAGTGTACGATTTTGTGCCTTACCGGGAATGTATAGATCAGGGGCATTGATATCAAACCGCGGGGCGACTGGTGTGTCCTGTTGGTAGCTCACCTCCCAGTTCTATAAAGCACAGTTCAACACGTCACATTTCCAAGCAATACACTCCCATGCAAATTACAATTAGATGAAAAAGCTTTTTTTTAATTATTATATAAAAAGAATTAAGGTCTTACTTCATGCATGTAGGGAAATACAAGCAATCCAAGCTTCTTCCCAACATATACTGTATCTACTGCAAAATAGTACTTTAACTTAGAGATGGGAATGAATCGATCCAGCTGTGAAAAAGGACAGACATAGCACTAAGATTTGTAAAAAGGCTCCAAAAATGGAAACTTTGATTCCCATCATATATACTAAAAACACAACTCTAAATAAAAGCAACAATAAGAATCATCCAGAGAGTCCTAATTCATATTACACAATTTAAAAAAACAAGGCAGGACTTGTTTCAATACAGTATCACATGCTTTTCTACATCACAACAACAGAAATGCTTTTTTGCTTCAAGACATCGCCTACATTTTTATCCATCATCTCTTTGCTGTGGGAGGCCAGACTGCTGCCATAAGCCATGGCTAGGTTAGACATGGGGTCTGAGAGGAAAGCCTGTCCTGTATAAGCATCTTTTCCGCTGTGTTTGTGCCCCCCAGCGCTAGTGTCATCAAATAATGGACTGGCATCACCGGTGTCCATAGAGGTGCCTCGCATCCTGACATTTGGTTCTGTAATACAAGAAATAATGTCAAAGTCTGTTAGCATTTAAAATTGTGTACACAAATGTTTATTAAGAAGCCCAATGCTGACTGCACTGATTTCAAACCATGTTACATGCAAGTTAAGGGATTAAAATCAACTGTGAACTAACAAATAAGGACAGATATATAAGCAGAAAACCGATCAAGTAAAACGAACAATTGAGCAAACAATCCATCATTTAATTCATTTCCTAATGGAGATATTGTGTTTTAATACACCTAACTACTATAGAAAGTAAACTGACAAATTAATGACTGACTGGACAACACACAGTTTACAATTAAATGTTTATTCTTTAAAGAGCACAGAAACACAGTCAACGGATAACATTGAATTTCTTTTGCATTTGCATTAACGCTCTCATCAAAGCATCTAAATCACGAATCGCGATAAGTACGTAACTTACGCTGTCTGAACCCACTCTGGTTTGGATAATCCATCTCTCCAAAACAAATGCGTCTTCTTTAAATAAAAGGAAATATATAAATAGTTATTTATACATTTGGGCTGCTTACCGAGAAGACACCGGGTAACGAAACTAAAATTAGCACCACGAAAACCCAAAGAGGAAAAGAGACGGTGGAGAAGATCACTTCCGGGTCATTTAAAGAGACCGCAACTTTTTTTTAGCATCCTTAAACGCATTGCAGCACAGTGCCACAGAAACAATTCGGTAATAGACTAATAACCTATTTATTACAACAACACTGTTATAACCGAGCTATTTTGGAGAAATGTCATTTTAAATGTTAAAATTAGCATTATCAAGCTATTAAATTTATGCATTTTTCTTGAAGATTTTGAAATCACCTGAAGCTAAGACATTTTTAAGCATTTATTGTTTTTTTCTCCTGTTTTGCACTTGTTTCAGTCGCAGTTTTAAGTGTTTAACTGTTCACATCCAGTTCACTCTTTAACTTGTCAATTTCATGCTTTTCATTTTCGTTCATTTCAATTTCAATTGTTATATATAAACAATTAAAGAAATACAATACAATAAACATAAGATAAAGATATAGAGATTTTTTTTTTTTCTTCCAAATAATTTTCTTTGTGTTCATCAGAACAAAGACATTTATACAGTTTTGGAACAATCTGAGGGTGAGTAAATGATGACAGATTTTTTATTTTGGGATGAACTGTCCCTTTAATTCACGGGCAAACTTTCATCTACTGAAGCAGTAGCCTAGATCCTATATGGTTGGCAACATGTGGCTGAACACTGTGATCACCCGAAGAGTTTTATCATATGTAACGTGTAAAATTATTTGAGGATCACTATTAGTGTTATTTAAATGTTTTAGTGTTTTTTTGTCATTCTGAAAGCAAAAAAATATTACTTTATTCAAAAAGAATTGCACTCACTTCTCGAATGATGACGCAAACTCTTTTATTTACATTGTTTTGTATTGACAGTGTAACAAAGAATGTCCAGCATTTGCTTTTTGATAAAATCATCATTAAGATTTAAACAAAGAAATGATGTGTGCAACAATAGCATTCAGCAAAAAAATGCAATATGTACAGAAAAATAACCTGAATTGTGTTTGAAAGACCATCTGAGAAATGCTTGATTTTAGGAGTGGTAGATATTTCTGAATCACATTTATGTTTTATTATTTATTCAGTTAATGTATTTCTTCCACTGAAAAATATTAGTTAATAGATAGATTGATTTTTTGATAGCTTTTTTTTACAGGGAAGAAAATGAATGTTATCCAACTTTCATTCGTTGTGTGAGATGGTCAACATCTCAATACATTGATTCACTATAGAAAATAATTATAAATGTTTCATTGATTTATCATTATCTGTGAGATACTACAGCTGAATGGTACATTTTTCAATTTGTCATAACCTTAGTGTAGGCCATTTGACAGAAGCCACCATTCTCTCAACTGACAGCAATCTCTGTAAACAACAGTTTTGAGATGAAATATGTCGTGTTCGACTACAGACAGACACTCTGTCACTCCACTGCATGTTCATCAAAGCCACAAATCACCCCTACGTCCTCATCATGAGAACAGTTATGTTTGCCAATTTTGGCATGTTTGCATTGCAGAAGAGTCTTTTCAGTCCCTTCGCACTCCACGTCGTCCAGCAGGATGCTAACCCTGACACCCCCAGCGCCCAGCTCTGCTCTTTTAGACACCTGCACGGCCGCGAGAAATCCCAGCTGCCTGCAAACTACATCTGCAGCCTTCATGTTAAACATATCATCGCACACTGTGCCCCATTCGCCGTGGAAGAAGATCTCCACTCGGCCACGGTCTTTTCGACCATCTGCGCTGACCAGCCTCACCATCCCGGCCCGAGACCTGCCCCTCCTGTCTCCCTTCCTCCTAGATTTGCCTCGACCTCTCGTCTTTGCTGTGGACTTGGGTGCAGGGGTCCAGTACGTGGGCCTAGGGGTGGTCACAAGCCGAGGCCTGGGCCAGAGAGTACTAGGGGGGTAACGTGACGTTGGTCGAACCGTGGTTGTTGTGCGTAGTCTTGGAGTTGTCATTTGTGGCACTCGTGGTCGAGGTATTGGGGTTGTGCTCGGTTTGGTTGGTTTTGGCTTGGGAATAGCAGTCGTTGATGGTTTTTTGTTAATCACAAACTCTGTGAAAACAAGTCAAGGAGATAAATTAGTTTAAAAGTGGAAGAAACATTGTGTGTTTAATGCATCTCTTACCTTCCTTAGGGTTGAAGTGAACCAGTTTGCCCTTAACGCTGACTGGAATGGGCTTGTAGCTACACTTGCCTGGAGGAGCCCTCCTGAATAGTAAAGATTTTTTTCACAGCTGTTGCAATCAAAAGTACAAACATACCCTGCCTACGGCATAACATCAATCTGCTTTAGCCAAAATGAAACCTGCAAAGCCTGTTATCAAACCATATACATTTTCGAAGTCAATCGCTTTTAGTATTACCTTTTAAATTCCCATAACCATATGAATTAAAGTTGATTGCGTAACTCATCCTGCACCATATGTGCAACAGACATAAACGATACCTCAAACCGTGATAAGAAGAGGTGTGCTTTCACATTCCCAAGCACGCAACCATAAATCTAATTTACCATTTTCAAACTGCCAAATCTAATTTTTTTTACTTACATTGAAGGACGAATACAAACCATACTTAGGGACCAGAAAATTATAGGGACTTGGGTTCTTCTGATCTGGGCCTGTTTTGAACCATCAACCACAAAGCAGTGCACTAACAACCAATTAAATCACTGCTCTGGAATGTTTGGTAAAAATTTGTTCTGAATATAAAAGGGATTGTTCACCTAAAAATGAAACTTCTGTCATCATTTACTCACCTGTATGACCTTCTTTCTTCTGCAGAACGCAAAAGATTTTTTGAAAAATCTTTTGAAATTTTATTTTATTTTGAAAAAAAATTATTTTGAAAAATGTTGGTTACCAAACAACAGCGGTACCCATTTACTTCTATTGTATGGACACAAAACCAATGCAAGTCAATTGGAACCACTGTTGTTTGGTAACCAAATTTGTGAAAGTCATACAGGTTTGAAATGGCAAGAGGGTGAGTAAACGATGACAGAAGTTTCATTTTTGCATGAACTATCACTTTCATGTGTACCTTGATGGATCCACTATCTTGTAGACCACTCCTGCTTTGGCTGTCGCACTGGCCGCTCCTGTTGCAAGGAAGTACAGCTCTCCTAAACACACAGGACAACGTTTCCGGTAAAGTTGTGTCACTTTGCAGAACTATTCAGAGATTGACTTTAATGTAGCTAAGGATAAATAGAACCTCAAAGTTACCTGCCTCGTCTTCACCAAAAGATATAATATACTTGTAATAGCTGTTTATTAGTTTAGGGAAATTGCAAGTTTTGTCATTGCCCATACAAATCTCCTTATAGTTCCATTTTCCAGTGTCTGGGTTCTCCCTCAGGGACATCAGTCGGCTAGGAATAATCAGACAGTTATGAGATGTGCTATAAAGTGAAGTTACGGAAATAAATGGGTAAGAGAACGATAGTATAAGTCTATGTTAGTTAATTATTTTATTCTTGATTTATTTATCTTTAAATAAGCAAGCAAGAAAACATAGACTACATACCCACTCATGAAATCCCCAAAGATATACAGACCATTAAGATTGGGCATCTGGCAGCCTCTGTAGATGTAGCCGCCAGTTACAGACTTGCCAATTTTATGTGGATAAGCAAAAATTGGAAGGATATCATCTAAGAAAAAGAGAAAAACACAAGTTCAGATTGTTAGGAGAAATGTTAGAAGATATTTACCCTTAAATTCATCCCTTACTAGTAGTCAAAAACAGCAACCTGAAAATACATAGGTTGATAGGTTCAAGAGTTCAGTTTCACAAGCTTGCTTACTGAGGGAGGAGTTGAAGCATAGTTTCCTGTCATAACAGGAAAAGCCCTCTTTTGCCCTCCACCCATAGTTTCCTCCCTTTTCGATGAGGTCTACTTCTTCGTATTTATTTTGTCCAACATCTCCACACAGCATTCTGCCCCTTCCCTGGCCAGTTATTGAATCGCCCCTGTCAATGGAACATCTCCACATGTTTCTCACACCATAGGCATAGATTTCTGGTTTTGTGTCCTTTTCTCCCACAAAAGGATTGTCTGGAGGAATACTGTAGGGGGCACCGGAGTCATTGTTATCTACGTCGATCCTTAAGACCTTGCCAAGAAGAGTTGACCTGTAAAACAATAAGGTTTTGGGTGGGTATATTTTTTGCACTTACATACTGTAAAGATAATGAGCACTTTCATAACATAATAAATGTATTATGTTGTGCAGAGAGCGAAATTTGTTATTGTATATTATAAGTACAAAATTTGTGTGTGAAAATAGAGCTCTCTCTCTCTCTCTCTCTCTCTCTGTCAGCTGCATCTTTTCTAACTTCACACTAACCGTTTCATGGCCCACAATGCCCTCTGTCAATATTTGCATTGGCAAAGGGCTTGAACTGTCTGGAGGCCCCTTGCACATTTTTCCTATTTTGAACAGAATCGAACCTTAGATCTTACTACTTCTGTTTCCAGTATTGCTGGTGTAGTCAAGCAAATGTTGTTATATCTATGAATATTTTCTGTTATAGCCTAACGTATTTTTCATACTTGTATATTCTACAAAAACAAAGAAACTGAGAAAACATGAATATAAATTCTACGTATACCACCAAATTGTACTGTAAAACACACACAACGGTAGAGAAGGAAGCCTTCACCCAATTAGTGGTTGACCACAGCAGATAAGACGTAAACAAAACTGGTGAAATGATCAAACAATAGTTCATCCAAATATTAAAACAATGACTAAAAAGGCAAAAAATACAAGTCGTTTTCTCTTATAAAAATAATGTTTTACATTGGTATACATTTAGTAACCCACCCAAACGGTATGGTTTACTTCTTTGATGGATAGATTTGCTTTTGGAGCTTCAAAACCTATGGCATTCAATGGCATTTCAAAGCTAGGAAAAGCCAGCATATCATTAAATATAACTTTGTGTTTGGCTGAAAAAAGCAAGTCTAGATGACTGTCAGTGGCTGCTTAAAACTGCAATGAGACTGGACCTTTAAATTCATCACCGAATTTACATCCCAGGGATAATTCATTATACTTCATCTACTTCTCTATGACTGACTTAATCTTGGCGGTGTGGTTCCAAGGATCAAGTGTGACTTCTGTGTTTATGCCAGGTCTCTTCTGTAAGGATGAAATACTTGCTGTGCAGTTTAAGTGGCATTGTGCCACTGTGGATTTGCCAGGCATTGCTAATATCTGCTCATGCCTCATCTCATGGGGAACAGAGCGTGGTAGAGCCAAAGCTAATATTTTGAGGCTGCGGGTCTCTAGCCGAAAGTACATTACTTCACTGGGGAAAATGTTTGCCAAAGAATAGACTGTTTAAGAGCTGAAGGCACATTAAATTACATTGCTGTTGAATATACTATAAATGGATGTTGTATACTATATACAATCAAAATATGATAACATATTAATAATTTAACCAATGTGCTTTGCTCAAAGATGTAATGGTGATACATCATGTCTCTCATAGTGAGATTGGTGCCTATATTTTTTTAGTTACTAGTACTACTTGGAATTTTTGCCACATTTTAACTAAAATGAGCGTAAAAATGACAATATATCAAGGAAAAATGGGAAGCAAAATTGGGAAGTGTACATAAATAAACTAAATTCAAACTCATACTCTCCCATACAAGCACACAGCTTAATGAGTGCGCACTAGCATGTGCACTAAACACTAGGCCACAGCCTAAACACTAGCTTCTGTCCTAAACCAGCAGAGTAATGGAAACAGTAGAAGACCATTGCTATGTAGACCATTTTTGCAAGACGTAAACAACGCTGGTCCAGAGGCACTTACTGTTTCAGATGTTAGAATACAACCAACAGAACATTCAAAGCTCCAAAATGTTAAGCAAACACTTTGTGTGACTTGTATAAACATAAAAAATAAATAACAAAAAAAACTGAAACAGGAAGTACTTCTGGAACACTGTTGTTAACCATTTGCAAATGGTGTATAGCTCTGTATTCACTGAGGTGACATTTGGACTTATTTTATATTAAGAAAAACACAGAGATATTAAGACTTTACATGAGCCATCACTGTTAATTGTTTTATACAGTTTCCACACTTTTGTTCTCATGTATTTAACAAATGAGCTAATAAGAGCTAATAAAGTTAGCTTGCCTCAAGTCTGCTAACACAACCATATTATGGTCATCAGCAGATCATGGTTGTCTTCATCTCAGGCAGTTAGAATTGAACTGATGATGTCATGAGTTTGAAATGGATCAATTGAAGCAAATGTGCGAGTACATTCACAATAAAAATATCTTTATGCAAGTGTGCAAAACAAAGGCAAATCATACGTTTTAGGATTACTTACTTGTTTTGGGAATTTCCAAACTTTCCAAAGGGGTCTCCCGCTCTTCCACCATCTCCAATGAATATGTACAGATAGCCATCTAACCCAAACTGTAGTTGACCTCCATTGTGATTTGATGCAGGCTCATCGACCTCTAAAAGTGTCCTGTGAACCCAACAGACATCAATAGCAACTTTAAGTGCACGAAATCATGGTTAATCTGACCATGTTAAATCCTTTTCATTGGTAATTAATTTGGTTTAAAACTAGTAGTTTACTGAAAGTATTCTTCAAAGTGTTACAAGTAAACTAACAGTTCACTTGTAGCATAGTTGCAGTACAAATGATAAACTTAGTTAACTAGTTGTGTAATCAAGTCATGTCACATCGAGTGAGCCTGTCCAGTACTGAAATATGTTTTAGATACTGTTTTTCTCTCCTCACCTTTCTGAAGAATGATCCAAGATGTTCACATCTGATTCAGACAGTGTGAACTCACTAATCCGAATTTTCTCCTGCTTCTTCACAGACACGGAGTAGTATACATACGCCGTTTTCACTTCTGTGAATCGAGGGTGCAGGGCAATGCAAAGAAATCCTCGCTCATCCCCTGCCCAAGGTGATGTTAGAACCGCCTTAGTCAGATTCAAGAAGGGCCTGTCGATTCTAGAGCCGTTTGCTAGGTAGGTCCACACATAACCCAGCTGCTCTGCGACAAAGAAGCGATGGGTGCCGTCGTTCGCGTGTACCATAGCGACGGGATTTCGAAGACCATTCGCGACTTCTTCCAGGCACATCTGTATGCAGCCCTGCGGATCTGCCTGAACATCACCCAGGTTTGTGTTGAGCTCAGCACTCATGAGGACGTTTGGGTAACAGTACTCTGGATCCTTCAGCTCCAGGTATTTGCAGAATTTGTTTCGGTCTTCCTCAATAGCATACGATTGATTGTTATTGGTCAGAAGGCTGAGAGTGTAGCGACAATGGAGCCAATAATCATTACAGTAGTTGCCACAGAGACCAGGAAGCTCTCGCATAGGGGTGTTGGCATCTTCCGCATCGTAAAGGTGAGCTGCGTATGGCGAGCATTCCTGAAGCGAGATCAAAGAATGAAAATATAGCATGATATGTGTAATTTTATAAATGGAGAACTGTGTCAACGACGCATGGGTTGTACGTTCGACTCCCAGGCAATGCACATACTGTAGTGATAAAATGTACAACATCCTAAAGGTATAGTTCACCCAAAAATGAAAATTCTTCATCATTTACTCATGTCATTACATAACTGTATGACTTGCAGAACACAAATGACATTCTGAAGAATGTTGAACCAAACAACATTGGCATCCATTGACTTCCATGGACACAACATCACAAGTCATTTCTCAAATATCGACATTTGTGTTCCACAAAAAATAAAGTCATACAGATTTTGAATGACATGAAAGTGAATAAATAATGACAGTATTTTTATTTTGGGGTGAACTAACCCTTTAATGCACCGTATGTCTGAAAGCCTCTGCAGACTATGTACAGTAGATGTATTGTACTGTAAATATAAAAACAACAATTCAGCTTTGGTCTGAAACCCCCCTGTTTCTGGCGTGAATTAATATTATTTTTACTGTTTCGTATAAAGTCAGTATTACTACTATCATCAATACCCTTTAGCGACTCAAATGCATCTGCTGAACTGGTGAGTTCAATAGAAGTCATTTTTTGTTTGCTGTCTTTTTGTCAGTCTCCTCCTCCTATCGTCTGGCAAACGTGGCAGTCTGCACATATTCACTTCAGCTGGGAACCCTGGGTTCAATTCAGCTGGTCATGATCGTTTGAGCTATAAATACAGTAGCCCATGGACATTTCGGTCCAACCGAACCCTCATTAAGTTGTAGCCGCAACACCACACCCATCAGAGGACTGAGCCAGCCCTGGCAACAATACTGCCAGCTCTGGACTCCGAATCATCTGAGATTACTATAATGACATTACACAAATAATGAAACTAAAAGTGGTTTGGATTCTCTGGTAATTCCATTTTCGTAAAACTGAAATGGAATGTAAGAATAACGTTGAAAAAGCGATTTTACTCATTTTTGCGTACGATTCAAACACAACACGTGGTTATGTAATATCGTGTTTGGTTTTAAGAGTTTTGGTGGGTCTACAGGAAAATAAAACTGGCGATGAGATGGGGAACTGCAACTGTTCAGTGCAGTTTCACGCTCAACTAAAATTTGTAGGTCATTGAGTTAGTCGGGATATAATGCATAGCTTCAGTGCTCTGTTTTCAGATAAAGCCACTCTTTTAGACATCTAAGCTTATTGTCCTTAAATAACTAGTGAGAAATAGTCAATGACATACTATTACATTTTTTTAATACTTTTTATTTTATATTACTGGATCTTTCTATAGCGCCGAAGTGTTGTTTTAAGTTATTTAAGTTAAAGTCGAATCATCTTTCTATTTTTCTCCCTCATATCATTTTGTTCACATGGTTCTGAATAACATTCAAATAACATCTCTAACAGCTCCTGTTTCTGGTTCTGTGATGATGAGGCTCTGCAGGAGATGAGAATCTCTGATCTGATCAAACTCTACGAGGATTTTGTTCTGCAACAGATGGTGTCAGGTTTTGATCTCTCATCAGCACCATTTGCTTCACTTCACTGGGCCTCAAATTTCATTAGCGTGTTTGGAGTGTGTGTGCGTCACTCATTAGGCATTATGAGTTTACAGCTTTGCCTTAAAGCGGTGCTGGAATCATATACTGAGAAACAGGAGCTGTTATGTTATTTGAATGTTTTTAATAGTAAAGGCCTCGTGAAACAAAAACCTTTGTAGTTTGTTTCTGACTGTACTCTGATTTTGGTTTACTAATCGGAAGAAGCCTATTATTGTTCTTAACAGACACAAGAAGGTGTCTAAAAGTGAGCAAAAGGACATGAATGAATTCCTAAGACCTCCTGCTTTAAAATCTCTGTATTTCTGTCTCTCATTTGCATAGGAATATGATATTTCCCATGTGCAGCTAGAGAGGAAGTGTATATTTTGCTTCTCTCCAGGTTGAAGATGAAAACACAAGCATCTGTTTGCATCTGGGATAAATATCACAACAAAGGCTATCATTGAGCTCAACATCCCCACTAAGTAGCCAAATAAATCAGCTGTTTTCCATGCCAAACACAAGCTTAATGCAATCTCAACACTGTAGGGTAACATATAATCATTTAACTGGAATCTAAATCCAACCGCCCTGAAACGAATAGTTATAGGGGTATATCTGATATCAAAGAAGATACATGATTTAGATGTTAGCTGTGGTTGATTATCAAAGTTTACAGAAAACGTACAAAACGACTAGTTCCTGTGTCCCAAAACTTTTCTACGAATATCTTACTTTATAAGCACAAGAGATGAGAATCCCTGAATGATCGTAGCACAGAGACTGAACATTTAATTGCGAGTTTTTTTTAATAGTTTAGTGACAAGTTTTTTTTATTGCAACACTTTTCCAATTACATGAGAGATAATACATTTAAGACAGTTGCAATCCATCTTGTACCATAACCTCTGATGTTAATTTAAATTTTTATTTGTGATGTAACTTTTTTGAAAGGGGAGGGGTAATCAGGGGGCGGGAACATGGGCGATGTAGCGCTTCACCCAAAAATAAAAGTTCTGTCATAATTTACTCACACTCTTGTCATTTGAGCATTTCAGGTTTTTTCCGCAGGTCACAAAAGAAGATATTTTGAAGAATGTTGTGTCTGTTGTTATAACACTTCCTCTTCTATTGTTACTTCTACAATTTAACGCTTCCAATTTACTGTTTCTTCGCCTCTTGCAAGTCGCTTTAGATAAAAGTGTCTGCTAAATTCCTAAATTTGAGGTAATGTAATATAATGATTTTGTGGCCATTCAGAAGTGAATGGGGGCCAGTGCTGTTCGGTTACCAACTTTCTTCAAAATATATTATTTTGTGTTCTACAGAAGAAAGAAAGTCATAAAGGTTTGAAATGACAAGAGGGTGAGTAAATGATGACAAAATTTGGGTGAACTATCACTTAAACGCCATTTAAAGCAGCTTGTCAAACCACATTATAGAGCATCAAAACACAATTTATAGTTTGCATTTGTTAAAAATAAAAAAATAAAAAATCTATTTTGAGAACATTAACAGAACATAAAACAAACACAGTAAAAATCAGTCAAGCGTGACCCCAGTCATTTTTTTATTGTGCTTAATATTGCATGCAATCCATCCAAAAATTTCAATAAATGCCCAATTTATATTTTCTACTCAAAATCTTTGAACATCTCACGTGTCATTTAAATTCTAAAATACTAAAAAAGCACATTCAATCACGTATACAGTATGTTATTCCAACAGTCTCCTGTTATGCACACATCATCTCCTCTAAAACCTTCTAAAACCAACCCAAACAAAAATGATGTAACTGACGCAATGATGTAACCTCGTCCATACTGTAAACACTGATGAATGACACTCGAAAGCATATTACATATAAGCAGTTATTACTTTATTTAATTTGAAGAACTAATTCAATTAACCAATGCAATTATTGTAATGTTACTTAAGCCAATTAGAATGAACTGCGAACACAATCAACCTGACGCGAATCTCACCTGACACAGAATGCTGCGGATGTACTTCCCACAGGCCATGAATCCAGTGTGATCGAAATAATCCATGATCTGATAGAAGCGCTGGGATATTTGGTTATCCTTGTCTAAATCACAGCATCCAAATTTGGCATACTCCTTGCAGAAGACCAGGGGCTCCGGAGGCTGGAACGGAGGCTTGTAGTCCAGGCACTGTGGGTGGGCATTTCCCTGCAGAGGTAACAGGAGGATCACCAGAAGCAAGCTGTGAGAGAGACGGCAAAAACCTCTCCACAGTGACATTCCATTCATTTCACAGGGGAAAACCATCAGACGTTCTTCTGACAAAGGTGGCTTGTGCTAAGCTTGAGAAATGCCCAAGGTGTCTCCACAAATCACTCTGTGAGATGTGGTGGCTGGTGGTCAGCTATCTCCCTCAGGCACGTGCGCATATAAACACACACTACATACATGTGGCTCCAGGGGAGAGAACGCAACCTGAAAAGTGCAACACAAGGCCCACTCTCATTCAACAGTCTGAGCCACAGCCATGCCACAGACACACAGATATACACCAAACGCACACATACACATCATTACACACAGGCTTCTATTCCCTCCCCTTTTCCACCGTCTCCTCCTTTCCCTCGCTCCTTTGGCAGATGCATTCCTTCTTTTTTGCGGCTGGCCTGCATCACACGCTTGAGGCTTCCCTCCCCCGAATTAACCCAAGCTTTCTTTTCTTGCCCTGTCTCGCAGAGCATGATCATTTTCCTGCAATGTCATTGAACTATTGTGTATAAAAAATCCAGTATGTCTTATTTAGTGTATTATTTTTTAGCATATGAGTGCTTGTGTAAGTCTCAAAGTTCTTGTCAGGTACGTCACCAGTTTTTCACACTTGTGTCAAGAAGACCGATGAAATTGTGGCAGATTTTTGGTTTAAATAAATTATTCTTTGGATTTCAGTCAGTGCATTTATATCCTGTGGTTCGGTTTGTCATTTGTGAGCTCTTGATTGTAAACCTCCTAATGCGGTGACTTAACTTTTTACTTGAACTATATGTAAAAACTTTATTTTATCTCCTTGCATGAGCTTTACTTTGCATGATACAATTCAAATGTGTCTCACATCTGGATTTTATTCAGACAGACAGCCAGAAGGAGCATCTCTTCCCCCACGTAAGAAATTCCCAAATCCTTTTCGAGGTTTTGTGGAGTGATTCACACCATACATGTTGTTACATCTTGTCTAGTCGTGATGCTCGAACAAACATATTTCAATTTCGTTTGATGGCACTGGTGTCACAGAAATGATACTTTTCAAGTTTAAATGTGAAATGTATAATGAAGAAGTGTGATCTTTCTTTATGATTCCTGTTTACACCCGGTTTAAATTCAGGTTCGTGTATATGATGCTGCATTATACCTGTTGAGTCTTTGTGTAACTGCTCTTAATATAGATATTGTAATATAGATGTTTTGAAGTTCAACTGTGCAAATAATAAACCAGTGACAAATATTTCATGTTTCATAAAGCACATCGTGTGAATGTGTCATTTTATGCTCATGGTCTTATCTCATAGCTGTACATCTTAGATATTCTCGCGTCTAAAGCCACCGTTGAGTTTGAAAGAAAGGTTTCCTTGCCTGCGTATGCAAGTAAAGTAAACTGAAAGGAATTCCAATTACTTTGAATTTCTTTGCATGTCTGCCAAGGCCTTGAACTTTTACTAAGAGTATATTACAATTTGGTACATATCTCGCTGTGTCTAAAGGAAGTCAGTAGAGGCCTTTTTTGTATATGGTGAGCGATTTGTGGAAGGAAGTCCAGTAAACTGTACCCAGTGATTCAGCGCCACACCATGTGGAGACCTTCTGGGAAACTGCGTCTTATGGGGAGCTTAATGACTTCTGTCAATGTGACCAAGACTTTTAAACACTACAAATGAATGTGTCAGTGGTATGTTTTGGCCGTCATTCAATGAGAAGCATTTCTAAGAAGCACATCCTGAATAATAAGGAACTCGGCTGCCTTTTATCTGCAGGACACTGAGTGTATTCAGTTTAAAACAAGAGATGCCCAGTGGTATATCAATTCATTTTTGAAACCTGTGTTTGAACTAGAGCTGTCACAATATCAGATTTTCACTATGTGATTCTCGTGGCCAAAATAATTAAAAAAATTACCACATTATCTATAGTATTTTTTTATTTTGTTTTGGTTAATGAATCAGACTTAAAATATGAGAGAATATGAAGAGCCAGTGTTGCTCTTTAAACATTAATCTGTACTGGTGCTGAATTTTTTACAGTACGATACTATTATATGTGTAGTATAAAGATCAATAATCATTGTTATATATTGTGACATCACTTACTCTCCTTGTTAAAGTGCCAGACTGCTGGACCGATCACCTGTTGAAGTCCTGCTCAAAGCAGGAACTGTTAGACTCTGTATGGATTAATTTAAGGAGGAAGCGGATCCACATGCAGTATTAGATTTATTCAACATAAGACAAAGTACAACCTACCAAAGAAACATTAAACAACAGTGACACCGAAAAAACCACTGACAAATGACAAATTAAACCCTAGGGCTTAAATAGACAGAATTAAACAGGGCAACAAGCTAACAAGACACACCTGGGGAAGACCAATCAACAAGAAAAACTACAAAGGACTACAACATAAAACTGGAACAGGAAGTAATACAAATTAAGTCCACAACACGATATTTAAAGGCCACAAAACAAGGGAAAACACACTGGAATCGTAACAGACATATGATGACCTGTTAGTTTCGCATTAAAAACATGAGCAATGTAGAAAGACCTTGAGACAGTGACACTAGTTGAACAACCCTTAAAAATGTTCCAGTCTATTTCATTCAGACCAAACATTATGCACTAAGATTAGTTATCAGAGAATGACCTTGTGCGAAAAAGGCAAATGGTATTACAGGTCACTGTCTATGTTATGACCAAAAGTTCCATAAGTGCCATAAGAAAAAATAAGAATAAAGAATATAAAGGGGTGTTTTAAAGGCCATGATGTCACGGGGGCAATACATGTACAATGTGCACTGTAAAAAAATCCCGTAAAAAACATTTTCTTGCAGCTGGGGCGGCAGAAATATACTGTAAAATAAAAAAATTTCCTGTAAAATTGCATAGGTTTCTCTGTTTTTCTTGTAAATTTGCTGTTTTTCTGTCATTTCTGTAATGGTTTTGACAATATTTAAAAAAAACTGTAAAAAAAATCCTGTTTCCGGCAGCTGGGGCGACAGAAATATACTGTAAAAATATAAATATACTGTGTTTTCCCTGTTTTTCTAGTAAATTTGCAGTCTTTTTCTGTATTTTGGTGATTTTTGACTGTATTTCAAAATTCAAAAACCTGTTAGGATTAACCACAAAATGGTAACCGAAAAATATAAAGCTCACTGGAATCCCTTTCATTATTAGGAAAGCTGCCCTCATTGTTGAGCAATTTTGGGAAACATCATGTTGAAGCAATCCTGTGTTTACTGTTCACGAGGAGACATTACTAATGCACTGCACAACATCAGAGCACATTGCATCTTACTGTTGATTCATCATCAGATGTCTGGTCCCTTCAAATGTCCAATCCACCATTGTACCTCTTATACGCATATATAAATTGATTCGTTACAGTGAAAAGCTATTCAAAAATCAATTTTCTTCATACACTGGTGACAAGCAGTTGTGAAAAAATATGCACAGTAAAAACGCCAGTGTTATAAAAGGTCAAATTAACACTCACAGTGTATATATATAATCCACACTTTTGAAAAAATCTTCTGAAAAAACAAAGATCTGAACGGTTGTCATGCATAAAAGCGTTTATAAAATTGTCTTAAGTAAATAGGATTTTTGAAAGATTATCTGTCTTCTAATGCAGAACAAGGAGTCAAGTTTTGTCTGGTTAGCATGGTCCTTTCAGCCCCTGCTATGGAATGATATAGTAGCAACAATATGTGTGAGGAATAACAAGCAGAAAGACAGAGCTACATTTAATGTCATTTAGCAGTAATCTCTTGCTATTTGTGGTGTGCAATTACATGCATTACTGTAAATGCATAGACAGCAATCGCAAAATGACTTCATTTCCTGCAGGTGGTCAAACCTTCCAGAACAGAACAGAGGAGCCAGACAGAGGACACAGGTCATTCCAGGTCCGAGGTATAAGAGCAAAGATACCACATTAATGTGCAGGGGGGCTGTCGAGCTGGAACACAGACAGCATTTCTTTCCAGTAAATATGAATTTAAAACTGACTAAAAGCGATGAATATTTTGTAGATGTTTGTGTATAAATGGAATAATAATGTGAATATGATACTTATTTTGAAATCAGTTTCACTCAAACTGGTCTTTTTATTTAAGCAAACATAATTATTCATGGATTAATCTCAATGTCAGTGTGAATCCATCACAATAAAACAGAAGATTTGTCGCTTGCCCCAATATTTATTTCACACATACAGTGCCCTCCACTGTTATTGGCACCCTTGGTAAATATGAGCAAAGAAGGCTGTAAAAATAAATCTGCATTGTTTCTCGTTTTGATCTTTTATTTTAAAAATCTACAAAATTCCAACATTTCATTGAAGAAAAACAATTTGAAGGGGGGAATATCACATTGTAAATTATTGGCACCCTTGTATTTAATACACTCAATTTATAAGAAAAACAGCTCTGAGTGTTTTCATTTCAGTCTGATGAGGTTTGAGAATACATTGAGAGTCATCCCAGTCCATTCCTCCATAAAGAATTTCTCCAGATGCTCCAAATGCTGGTCCTCCCTCTTCTTCAGTTCATCCCACTCATTTTCTATAGGGTTCAGGTCAGGGAACTGGGATGGCTATGGCAGGATCTTGATTTTGTGTTCAGTGACCCATTTTTTGTTGTTTTGGATGTTGTTTTGAACCAATGTGCTGATCCAACCACGACACATTATAATATTTCTAGCAGAGCAAGTCAGGTTTTGATTTTTTTATTTGTTGGTATTTCATTTAAAACATGATGCCATGTATCTGATCAAGATGTCCAGAGCCTCTGGTATAAAAGTAGATTCACAACAATAAAGATCTGGCGACATATTTAACTGTGGACATGGGGCATTTTTTATCCCTTTGTGCGCCAAACCTTGTGTTATTGCTGCCAAAAAACTCTTTTTCATTTCATATGGCCATAGACCCCGGTCCTGGTTGAAGTTCCAGATGGCAGATTAATATGGTGGAGTTTATTTTTGCATGAGAGCAGAAAATTTGTTTCTTGAATAGAGGTGATTGAGGTGAAGTCTTTCTTTATTTTTATTTTTTCTGACACTAAAATTGAACTAATTTCTGCAATTCTCCATCTGTGATCTTTGAAAAGTCTTTGGCCACTCAAAAAATTCTCTTTGCTGTGCATTAAGACAATATAGATACACATTCTCTTTCAGGCAGATTTGCAACATCTCCAATCCATTAACATTTCATAATTATTGCCCTGATGTTGGAAATGGGAATTTTTATTGTTTCAACCATTTCCTTTTAAATCCACTTTCTATTTTGTGTACCTCAACAATCTTTTGCTGCACATCATAACTATATTCTTTGGTTTTACCCATTGTGATGAATGGTTAAGGGGGTTTAGGCTTTGTGTTGCTTAATATTATTCTCCTGTGAAACAAGAATTCATGACTGGACAACATCATGTTTCTAGTCACCTTGGTGTGCTCAGAAAATTTTAATATTAATGGGAATATACTTGATATTTTACTCATAAGAATTTCTAGGGGTGCCAATAATTGTGGCCAGGGTGTATTAGAGAGGGGAAAAAATGTCACAATGTAATATTCCGCCCACATCGAATTGTTTTACTTGAATGAAATGTTTGTTTTGTAGATTTTAAAATAAAAGATCAAAACGAGAAATAATGCAGATTTATTTTTACAGCCTTCTTTGCTCAAAGGTGCCAATAATAGTGGAGGGCACTGTATATACAATATATTATTTTTTAATACTTCATACACTTTCTAACATAAAAAACATTTTGCTAATAATTAACAACACAAATACAATGGTTAATGCTACACTACTAAAAATGAATATTAATTTGTTTTACGACGGATATACAGTATATATATTTTTTATATATACCTCCTACAATGTATTTTGGCACATTTATATACAAAATATACATGACATGTTATTACTATTCATGCTCACGCTCTGCACATATCTTTACTGTATTCTGCTATAACTGCATAACCAGAAAAAGCCAAAAATAATATCGTGACAATCTTAACATTCACACATATATATACAGTATATATATATATATATATATATATATATATATTCATTTGCCAAAACACCAAAGCATCTTTAAACAGGTTCACATCATGCTCTGGCAGCAACCAAAGCTATCTTTGTCTCAAGGCTGTTTCTTCTTTAGAAAATATAATGAAATACGTCCCTTCGGTAGTTGTGTTCCTTTCAATCTGAAATACAAGAAGAGATGTGTTAAAGGTCACATAAATCTCCTTGCAGACCTCAAGAGTCTGTAACATTCTCATTGTACAATGCCTTTAGATCATGGACACCACAGGCATAAGTTAAAAAAAACTTAGATGCCTAGAAATTTAAGTCTTGTGCAATAAACTTTGTAAATGCAGCTGATGAACTGGGGGGTTCTGGTTGTCAGCCTTGAGCTTTTAAAACATGTTTTTGTACATTGGGTATCTTTTGTTTTGAGAACTTGCAGAATGCAATCCAAGACTGATTACGATTCAAGGCAAGTAGTTCAACGACTGAGAGGAAAATGCAGGAACAAAAAGTAAGAAGAGTCAGAGAATAATCTGAAATAATTGATATACAGTACAATGTATTGCAAAACGTAACAAATACATAAATACATGTTTGAATTACAATTATTTTATAATCTCACTTGTAATATAATATGTGCATAAAATATGTGTGAATTGTAACATAGAAAAGGATTGTAAAAATAATCTAAATAAATAATGCAATGAATGTACCTTCAAAATAGGATAAGCAATCTAAATGCTGTTTCCACCAGTGCGTTCGGATTGGCAGCGTGAGGTTTCCCTAAGGCACATTGTGAAGTAGTTGAGTGGGTGGTGGGCCCCTATGTCTCCACTGACTCCAAAGCCAAGCACACAACCTCCGCTAACCCCGACAATGGACTGTGCCATATTTCTGAGATCAAACTGTCCAGAAAAATATCACAGACCTTTTACGAAACTCCTAAAGGAGATAACAGGGAGAGGAATGCATAACCACCGGTCAGCTTCACCAGAGCAAAGCTAAGTAATGGATGCTAAGGATCTTCCCTCCTTATAGTAAATTATTCTTGGCCTTTAAATAAAAAAGTAAATGTTGCATGTTCTAAAAACATTTTCAACTTTGGGTCTAAGAAAAACACAAAATGAGTTCACCCGCTGCTTAGACTTAATGGCACGGAGCGATTGCATGCAAAATTATTTTCTCTTGCTTTACTTGCGCCTCCTCCTCAGTCTGATGAATCATTGTGAACATATAATATCTCAATTATTAGACTGAATGGAGCATTATTAACTCAGGTCATCCATACAGTTCAGACAAGGAGAATTATGGATATTGGAAAGACAGATGTGATTGAATTAATGAGGTGGGATCCAAGAATATTTGTGTGCTAAATTATCTTAACATGTGAATGTAAGACTGCATGCACAAACTGAACACACACTAAAGCTGACAGGGTTCATAAAGCTGGCTCAGTGTATTATTAACCTAGGGGTCAAAATTGGGCTGCATAGCATGGGCAAGTGAGCCCCTGCTGGTAGATTCTATTACTACACCATCCAGCTTCCAAAAAAAAACATATTTTGCAATTGGGGCCACTTAGAAGCAGCTGTGTATTTTGACAAGAAAAAAATTCAAGCTCTACAAAAATATACAAATATTTTCTCATATACTCTACTAAATCCCCCCAAAGTGGTGTAGCATTTATAAAATTGGTGTTGACCCCTCTAGTGAATGCTGTAGTGAAAATTACCAGGGGCAATGTAAGCCGGTTAAATTGTGTTTAACGTGTAGACCCTTTGGACAACCATCTGTCCTTAATTTAGCCGGGACTTAGAACACACACATTATAATGATAAACCAAATCCAGGAACATTGCTCTGGGTAATCAGGGGGATCTGATAGATCACAACTGGAATCACTGTTGAACTGGACATTCAAAGGGAGTTTACATAATACATGTTTAAGTAACCAACTAAACAAAGATCCGAGCTACATCAGAGCTACAGCAGAAATGCTTACCAATTACAGCTCTGTAATTCAGCCTTAAATCAACGCAATTTACTGTCGTGTAAAATTTGGGAGAGAGAACAGGGTAACTAGTGTGCTAAAAGTGCAAATGGGTGAAGGGTCAGGAGGTCAGGTTGCGTTCTTGCACGCTACGGGGTCTAAAAGGCACAGGCACACACCACTGCTACCACAACAATGTTGCCAATGGTTGCAATGACAGCCACCCACAGCCAGATGGCATCGCTGGAAAACTTGCCCTCCTCTTCTTGTTCGGCCGGTCGGGAGAAGTTCGCATTGAGGTTGGAAGTGGAAGTCTGAAGGGATGAGTTGCCAGTGTATGGAGAATCCATGAAGGCCCCGCTGACGGCTTGAAAATGCTGCAAGCAGAGAAAAACTCTGTAAGGTACAATATGCAGCAGAGATCATCGTTCTGAATAGTCAAGAGTCAATTCGATTTCTATCATAATGTTGACGATTCAATTCGATTTCACGATGCATCAGAATTTTCAGTATTACTGCACAAGTTTGTCTCCCTCACACTTTTACTAATGCGCCTTTTCTCGTCTAGTCAAAGCTCCTTGAAAGGAGGTTCGTCATTTTAAACCTGTGATTTTCTTTCTTCTGTAGAACACAAAAGAAGATATTTTGGAAAATGTCAGTAACCAAAAACCGTTGGTCCCCATTGACTTCTATTGTATGGACACAAAACCAATGCAAGTCAATGGGGACCAACGGTTTTCTGTTACCAACATTTTTCTTTCAAAATATCTTCTTTTGTGTTTGAAATGGTTTAAAATGACAAGAGGGCGTGTAAATGATGACAGAATTTTCATTCTGAAGGTGAACTATCCCTTTAAAATACACTACAGAGGCGCCCGCTTCTTTCGAAACGCGAGTAGATCCGGTTTATGTTTTAAAGGGGCAGTGAACTGGGACGGATTTATTTCCCGGATGTGATGGCAAGGCTTTGCGTATAGTTTGTATAGCCTATAGTTGTATGGTGTTTAGTAATATATGACCGTACATGTCAGCATTTAAGAACCGGACAGAAGATCACCGCGATCGCGGGTCTCAAATGTTATAGTTTTCATGATAAATAAACAAACGGTATAGACTCTCGTCAAAAATGACCCAGCACCAGAAATAATATCAAAACACATCAAAACAGCCTCCATTATTCGCAAACGGTGGATAAAACCTTGAAAAATGATATATGAGCCTGCCAAATCAGAGATGCCGATTACAATTATTACAAATGACTAGAGGTCCCTATAATACTATCAGGGCATATCAAGCGATCTCTAACAAAGCAATAGTGACGCATAGTACAAATATGTTTTGCTCACATAAGATTGCTGCGCCATCCCAGCTGGCACACGACCGACCTTCAACGTTGATATTTGGTTGAAATTATGTACGTTCATGGTTCAACGTTTATCCAACATTGAAACAATGTTTAATGCTAAATGGTTGTAAAAGGTCAGTAAAATACTTATAAATCAACGTTGAAAATTCAGCAAGGTCTGCACCAATAATCAACATAATATGTTTAACATACAAAAATGAATTTGTCCAGTATGAATGTTTTCTGTGATAATTTTACATGAATGTGGATACTTAAAACACTTAACATTTAAATCATTAAGTTAAACTTAAAAAAATAACTGACTTGTTTATACTGTTTTTTTTGAGGGGGGGGGAGTTGCCCATCCAAAATCATGAATATTTTTATAGCATATTTTTATCATGATACAAGTTAGATGCACTCTCTCACACAACAACTGGATTAAAAAAAAGGGATAATCTCGCGAGATTCCAGACTGGACTGCAGAGTCAACTCGTCTCGTGCTAGGGCTCTGGTTTCGCGCAGGTAGTCAGAAGCATGAAAGGTCTCAGCGGAAAGAAAACACACATTTCTAAGGTAAGCAAAACTTACTGGTCTTGATGTGTAGGCTAGCTATTGGTCTACTATTTGTATTACTTCGTTATGTTTTTTTTTTCTTCATTTTTTGAGTGTAATTTCGATCCTTTATGTGCCGTGCTATTGTAATACGAGTGTGTCTCGAGCTTCCCGCCGAAATTCAAATTGTACTAGCCACTGTGTTGCTAACGTAAGGACTTCAGGGGTTGTTTTATTGACTTTCACTTTAAAATATTTTTGCTTAAATGATTATTGGTGAACCAATATATACCTGCAGTTTTTTTTTGCCACCAACCATTCTCACTATACCAATGTGTAATTTACATGTTTGAAAAATAGCATTTCAATAATCGCGTTACTTACAGGGTTTAGTCTGTCATGTATGTAAGATGCAATGCAAATATGAAAGGAAACAAAGTTTCGCATGGACAATAGGAGGAGAGTGCTGTACACACTGCCCTACTGTTGATCTGGCATTAATCAGGAAATGTTATGGTTTTTAAATTATGACTAATAAAATGAATAATAAAGGCTTGGAAAATAATTGGCAGTAATAACACAGGATTCATATGTGGGCTCAAATGTACAGCATTTATGACGATGACTTAACTTCTGATTTTTTTCCCTTTAGATGCTGTCATCAACACTCACAACACAACCCAATCAAATATTCAAGGAGTTATATCCAGATATTTGAAATATGCACCAGAAAGGATGGGTGGTGTTGGCCGTAAGAAAGCAATAAAAAATGTTTAACAAGTTATTGCAACAATTGTTTAAGTTTTTCTTTATACAGAATAAAATGTTCTAAAAAAATTTGATTTGTTTTTCTATTCCATTTTGGCATCTTAAAAAAGGGTTTTCATGTATTCTTGGAACATCCAGTGTCTTTCCTGCCATTTTGAAACTATACTGTTTGAAAGATTTTTTTAATAGAAAGATCAAATAGCTGCTTTTCCTTTGTTTGTTAAGAATCATGCCATAAAGTTTTTCTCATTCATATTCAGATTACCCTTTGAGGTCATTTTATATTGTAATTATGCTCAACAAGTTGAATGCTAACAATTGCATTGATAATACTTTTCAGTAATTCACTCAGTATTCCAGTTTACCATATTTTTGTGCACAAGTTGTAATAATAGCATTCAGAATGGTTATACTATTCGTATATGTTGATCCAGTTGCGACCTAGAAAATAATGTATATCTGTAGTTGATTTAAGGTTTAAAGGAAGACGTTAAAACAATGTTGCGATTTCAACGATTCAATTTTCAAAATCGACACTTAACTCAACGTTAATTAAACGTTAATGGTTTATACCTAAATTCACCCATGTTGAAACCTGAGACGTTTAAACAACGTCAGGATTTCAACGTTGTTTCAATTTTCAAAATCAGAACAAAATCCAATGGTCATTCAACGTTGACCCATGACGTTGATTCAACAGTAACTCAACGTTGAAATGCCAGCTGGGATTCCTATCGGATCCAATATTGACGGCACAGCACTGCTTTTTCATTTGAGTCTCTCTGCAAAGACGTTTTCAAGGAATCCTTGTTGAAATGAAGCGAACAAACGCTCAATGTTTTCCCCACGTGAGCTGGAACGTCTTTAAAAATGAACTTCAACCACGCATTACTGTCGGAATTCGAAGGAAGTTTATGCAGCGACTGTGTTCTTCCACAACCAGGCATTGCACAATATTTTGCGATGTTTAACGGCATGATGCTTACACTCGCTCTATCTGGTTCTGTGCAGCTTGTGTTCAGTACGGTCATGCGCGAACCAGTGGGCGGGGCTCGAGAAGTAGTCGTTGATATTCTTCTGTGGAGGCGGTGATCTATGATAGGTGCATTCCAGGACCTGCCGTTCGCTGAGCCTCGTGTCGATAACAGTTCGAGGGCGTTTTCAGGTCTGACACTTACAGGATGTTCGCTTGTATACGATTCCCTCTTATATAACAAAAGCTCGGGTTAAAATTGTGGTCCTAGTTCACTGCACCTTTAAGCAACCGTTTAGATAAAATTAGAATACTTTATTTGCAATATGAACAGAAACCGTTGGCACATATTACATTTAATTGCATTTTTAATAGCGTAATCTATTTGTTTTCTTCTGCATCAGCATCACAATGCATCATCGAAACAATTATATTCAACAGCCCTAGAAGCCAATGTAAAAACAAAATTGAAATTGATGCCTGGCTAAAAAAACAAGACAGCTCCATCTGTGTATGGCATATGTGATATGCCACCAGTCTTACAGGTGCATTCTCGGTGCTGGCGTTCATTTTGTTCAGTTGGTCCGCCACCTCATTGCTACCCTATTTAGAAAGCGACAAGCACCATTCATCAGATTTAATCTGATCCAGACACCTTCATCACTCTTGTTCTGCTGATCTCATAACAGCCCCTTGAAAAAGGTTAATGAAGGGTCATCTAATGTCACCTCCATGCTGTCAAAAAGTAGGGTAATATCTGCATTTAAAGATTCTTTAAATGTTTTGTCATATAAATTATTATTATAAGCAACAATTTTGTTTTACTTTAACGTCTGAATAGCACCCATGGTGTCACCTATACTATTAGTTGCTGTCATTGGCTTTGTGCAAGGACATTTTAGCAAACTCTCGCTAAAAATTGAACTGAACTAAAATTTCTTCAGTTCTGTTCTATCTATGTGAAGAAAAGCATCACACAGAATCTCTCTTAATTTGAATTAATGATGTGTCACTTTGAAAGTGATTTCAAACGATGTGTACTTTTCTCTCAATATCTTTGTAAATATATAGCTCATTAGTTTTAGCTGCACACGACTTAAACTCGACAGGAATGGGTCTTAAAGTGGCCCTAACACACGCGGTTTCTGCCAATCCTATAGAGTAGTACTGCATACTTCGTATCTTCGAAGAGTATTTAGTTTGATCACATTTATAAAAGATAGATACAGCTGTACGATTTTTTCCGATACGGCGCGTGCGGGGGGGGGAGAGGGGTAGGCTGAACTAAAGCTCATGCGCACCCATTGCCAACAAAACACAGACATCAGTTTCACTCACCGCATGCGGTTCATGTCCGGCATCTTTTAGCGATGGGACGGCTCCTTATATCAGTTTCAAACGATCACCAAATCCAGCGTTATATCCACCGTTTATATAACATTCATCACCCAAATGCAGTGAACAAACAAGCACCTGAACTTCGCGAACGTATGCTCTCTCTCTCTCCTGCACACAAGTGAAAGTGACGTCTGCGCATGCTCCTTCTCCTGCTCTCCTTGCTGCCGCATGCTTTTCCGGGAGAATGGTCCAATAAGGGACTAAGAAAAATTGTTACGAAACAGTTTTATATGTTCGAAAAAAACTTTCCGAAACCTGTACGATCGCTGGGGGAGTGTATCGAGCACAGAAATACTACGTAATACGCATTACGCACATCTCGTTTTTTGACAAGTTGACCATGTTAAGCATGAGAAGACAGCACATTTAACATTGTAAAGAAGTCAGAATGCATGACACACCGTTGCAGCACCCCTTTAATACAACAAAACAGAAATTAATGTCAAGCTTAACGAAGTTAAAATTCAGGTTAATAGAATACAAAGTTTTAAACCGAGGGCAAAAACAAACAGCTTAAAAAGCATTTACAGAACACTATAAGCTGAGAATGACTCATTCTGGCTAGACTGCCGAGTTCCAGATCCACAAAAAGTACATTTGTCTACTGTGAGACAGCAACTAATGTTGTTTTCCACAACTAAAAGCTGTTAGCAGTGGTAAGTGGTAATGCTCTCTAATGAGAGGTCCTCTCCATGTAAACATAAATCTGTTCACCAGAGGGTGCCGCTGACAGATCTTTGCGTGTTCTTTTAGAAAGCAAGAACAGTTGTGCTTTAAGCCACACTGTAAAAAAAATCCGTAAAAAAACGGATAAAGTACTGGCAGAAAATTACCAGTACATTTTCCTTTATTTTCCGGACATTTCCGTTAATGCTAAAATGTAATTTAATGTATTGCAAAATGTAAAATACAAATAAAACAACTGTAAAAATTTAATACGGAAAATTCCTTCTTATTAATACAGTATATTGTGCCCTGTTTTTACAGATTTTTTTTAGAGTGCACTGTCGGCTAAACTAAACCCAAACCCAACCCATGAATTAGTGTCGTGAATCAAAAATACACAAAATGACCGCACGGTTTACCAGTGGGAGGATACAGTACATGTCATTATCTCGCAGCTCCTCTCAAAACTGTCAACAAAGCGTATTATGTAAACTTTTTACCTATTAACCTTGAATATTCAAAGAGTAAAAAACGTTAGAAACGTTAAAAAATTTGCTGTAGTTATGCAGCTAGTTGTCAGTAACTTACTGTTGATTTATATGCATCTAATTTATTGGCAACAGTTTGTTCAAAGATAAATGAACAATAAACATTAACAAATCTTTATCTTTACAGAAAAAAAACTACTGAAATAACAGCATCATGCAAAGCATTCTGGGAACATCAACCTTTTATTGATTTTTTTTCTCAAAATTTGGTTCCCAGAATGCTTTGCATGAGGCTGTTATTTTATAGTTTATTTCTGTAAAGATAAAGGCTTGTTAATGTTTAATGTTCATTTATCTTTAAACAAACTGTTGCCAGTAAATTACATAAATGTAAATCTACGGTAAGTTACTGGCAAACTGCTGCCAGTAATACTGTAATTTCTACAGAAATTTTATGAAATTCAGCCCAGAGTGGACTGAAAAGGTGTCTTCTTTAAAAAAGTCACTGCACTGTAGCGACTATATCATGATATGTGTGTGTGAGAGAGTAATCTAGCTGCAGGGTGATTGCTCCGAACAGATTAGAGTCATCTTCTACTGATCTTCTGGCTTTATCTCTCTCACAGCAAATCAGGCAAATCCCACATTATTCAGATACTGGCAGTTCCATTTGAAACAGCCAAGCTTTTCAAGCGTTGTCCAACCACCCATTCCATCTGCCAAATCATTTGTTTATGTAGGTATACATTCAAGCAGTTGTGTCCCATTGGTGTAAGTGTTATAATCGATACCAAAAGGACCAAAGGTTTTGGGTTCACTCTTTCTAACACACAAACATATCTCTTTAATCCCCAATAGGTCTGACAAAACATTTACGCATTTGGCAGACGCTTTTTATCCAAAGCGACTTACATTGCATTATACTATACATTTGTCCTCTAAGTATGTGCAATCCCTGGGATCAAACCCATGACCTTGGCGTTGCTAGCACCATGCTCTAACCACTGAGCTACAGGAAAGCAGCTCAGTGGTTAGAGCAAAACAATCAAAACAAGGAGGATTATGGGTAATGAAGGATATCACTTGGCTGTGGTTGGCAAGGAATTCAGGAACTATTAGCAGCACTTTTATTAAACAAACTAACACGACCAACTAGATTAGAAATCATAACAGTTTAACACAACATGCAAAGACGATAACCGACAATAAGCACAGAAAAGGAATAGCTAGGCCTATTATTCACAGAGTGAATTAACTAAACTAGAAACAGGTGATGGCTAATCTGTAACTAAGGAAACAAGTGATAAAACAAAGAATATACAAAGCCACTAGATGGAAAGCCTGCAACCTTTAGCCAAAAAGCGTAACAGCTAATGCTAACACATTGGCTTTAGCGGAACGCAGAAAAGGATCCAGACCAGAGGCTATTTTTAATGGATGTCAATGGACGTTGTTAGCTGCTACGCTTTCTCCAACTGTAAGTGTTACAGACCCTTCTACCTCCCTATAGGCCTAATAAGAGTAACTCTAGAATATATGAACGCAGAAAAAGAACGGAACCAAATAAAACCAAAAGGCCATAAATATGTAAGGGATAATCCAAGGCTAGCGGTGCAATTAAGGATTTTAACGCAGGTTTGGTAAAACCAAACCACATGACACAATTAGTGGGTTAAAGATAATACTTAGAAACGAAAAGCAGCAAAAAACAACAGCTTTTTTGTTTAATGATTGGCTTAAAGTAAGAAATACGTCTGTGGAAGAGACACACTACCTTTAAATACACAGCAGTAAGCTTTCTATGGCACTTCATGTTTTTTCATGCTTTTCTGATATGACCAGGCTGTTGAACTAAATAAATGAAATTGTTTGTTATTAATTCAAATAATAATAAAAAATATTATGAATATGTTCACAAAGCTGATATACATGTGTTTTCTTAAAGGTACATTCTGTGTCATTTTTTACATAATCGTGAAATTCATCATGTGTCAGTGACACATATACTGTACATGCCAAACAATGATGAAGCTATATGAATGAGCTACAGTATATGAGCTAAACAAGCAGTGCAGGTATGTGTTGGGTAATAGACTGTCACTTAATAAAATCTTGCTCAATGACATGTATTAGCACCGCTCATCCTCCTGCCTCACCTGTGCTGGATGAATCACCTGTCAGACTGAGACAGACCCCTCCCTCTCCCCCCCCCCCCCCGGCCCCCTGATGTGCTGTCCCATTTATCACTGAATGATGTTGTAGCGAATCGGTGTAGTCTGCTGGGATGAGTGTGGGTGGAGCTGAATGACATTGCTTCTTATTGTCGTTTCCTGACAAGGGCTGCCATAGAGCTGCTTAAGAAACTTTGAGATGCCTTTCGTGTAAACTTAAAGAAAAGTCTAAGTAGGTCTTGAACTTGTACATTAGGCCATGTTTACAGTGAAAATAGATAGAACAGCTAAGCAGTTGCTGATCAGAAGTACGATTGCAATATCATTGTTTTAATTGTTTAAATTATGAAATTAAGAATACAGAAATATAAAAAACAATGAACATGAATTTGATTGAATTTTTAACTAGTCACTGTTCTGAGGCATTAAAGTGATAATGTACAATCACAATACAATCTATTGATGGTGATGATCAGGACCCCAATGTTGAATATGCGTGAATGAAATATTGATTTATGTTTATTAACCATGGAGTGATGCAAGAGACATGAAACTGCCACAGCTATAGAAATTCGTTTGCCAGGGGCAAAAATCTTTTATCTGTTTTACCAAAATTTCACAGAATGTTTGATTTTAAATTAAAATTTACAAAGTGTGGCAATTTGAATCTTTTGTTTATTCTTGAATCTTGAGTTTTTTACTGTCACGTTTCAACCTTCAAACAACTTTTAAACAACATAAATGCCATCCTTTTGGAAGCACACATTTCCAGGTATTGGCATCTTTGATGACAACTCATGATGATGACATTATGAGTTTGGGAACAGGTGTGAACCGGTGCCCTGCTTTATAAATCTCATTAGCATCCTGTCACTTGATAATAAAGTGGGCAAAGAAAAACAGCTTGATTAAATAGCATCACCAGTTGCTTTATTCTGTCACTAATTGAGCATTTCACCTGAAAGCAGCTCTTTTACTATATAAGCATTTAAAACCAATGTCGTTTTTTATTATTATACATTACCGTGTAAAAGTCAGCTGTGCAAAGTCTTTCTGTCAAAAGTAATCCATACATTTCAAATACTGACAAAGCTGATATTGTGCTAATAATTGTCAAGGGTCCTTTCACTAACAGTGTTGATATATACAGCCTTTAGTGGTGTTATTGTCTGATAGAGAGAGGTACAGGCCTGGGGGCTTTCTGGACAGAACAGAGATGCAATGATTTTTCTGTGCCAATGCCCATCAACCTAAACTCATGTAATTCATTACAAAATTAGAACAAAGAAAAATAGTTAAACATGGCATAGCATGCAATACATTTACATTTGTATTTATGACTTCTTGAAAATGAAACATGACTCTGATGTTCCACTTTTAGTCCCCAAAGCCCTGATGGTTTTTTTCTCTTTTTTTTCAAATATTTTATGGGTTTGGTTTTTTAGTTGGAAACCAGAAAAAAATGTATTCATCTTGAATTTAGATATGTTTTACTAAATATACAGCAATAAGCTGCATTTCAACAGTCTATTATGCGCATAACCGATCAATGGATTTATTAAAGATTTCAAAATTGAAAACAGCTTAAAAAGTAGTAATATCTTAATCATTAAAATATATTCATAGTCAAATATATTCATACAGCAATAAGCTGCATTTCAACAGTCTATTATGCACATAAGCGATCAATGGATTTATTAAACATTTCAAAATTGAAAACAGCTTAAAAAGTAGTAATATCTTAATCATTAAAATATATTCATAGTTGATTATATTTTATTGGCTGTTATTTTTAATAAAATCAGTAAATAAAATCATAACACGGTAAACATTATTGTATCAATTCTATTATTACACCAAGACTGTTTCTGGCCAAAACTAAGAAATATATATGAGTTGCATCAATAAAACAGACTTTGATAATCTATTTAAAAATTGTTGCAATGGAAAACATAGTGTTATGTTTTTCTTACATCCTAAAGGTAATTTGTTTAATTCAACACATTTTATACGTTTCTGCATAAGTGTTTTCAGTCTACAGGTCTTGGCATAAATAATCTTCAAATATACTGCAACACCCCTTTGTTAAAATACTCAATTACCTTCGTATATATTTTTAAACAAAGAAAAAGAATGTTGTAAGTCATACCTGCGCTGCCATCAGTGATAACTCCATCCTTATCCTCTCCTGTGTCTCTGCAGAGTGTGTTGAGATAAAGTCTCTTCTGTATGTCAGCACAGCAACAGAGACTCAGAGGCGCGTCTCTCCTCACGCGCGCTGATGCCTGGATGCACACATCTCTGCTAGTGAATTCAGCTGCAGGCATGCACGAGCACTGTATCCTCGCAGAATTATTTATACAACTTTTTATTTGACAGTCAAATCCTTTGACACTTGTGTACTGCTTAAAACCTCAGCCCCACAGACCTGCCTGTGAACAATATTGCTTTTACAATCTGGATTGCTAAATGATTGATATACCTTTAGTTCCATTAACATTTTTTTTTGAGAGAACTGAAGAGATAAGGTTTTGAATCAAAAGTCCAATTACACATATGAGTAATTTGTTATAAAAGTTTAACATGTTATCACTTATCTGTACATTTGTTGTTTCTGTTCAAATAAAATTACTGTAGAAGTGTTCAGGGAATTCTATAGTCTATCACATTTGTTCATTCAGCAGTTGCTTTTATTCAAAAAGGGAGCTTTTAACGGTGAGGTATCTCCCTAAAAAACAGTAATATACCTAAAAATATATCATCCATCTGGTCAAAAGTAAAATTGTGAATTATGTGCATAGTTTGACAGATAGACCGTAACCTTTTGAAATTAGTGATGCTCCACAATGTATAGTATTCAGCTTCATGCGTGTTCATTTAACAGATGCTGTCTTTCTCAGGAGATTCACAATTCATGTACAAGCAATAGAAAAAGTGACAGTACTCAAAAATAGCACTAAAATAGCTTTGCCGTGTCTTGGTGATGGTCCATAAAGGCTTTATTTCTCCCCATTCAAAGCCTTTGTTTCACATCATCTTTCTATTTGAAAGTGTTACTGTTGCTAGAGACATTTCTATTGCATTATTCACTTTGTTGAATGTTCTTTTTGGCTCTTTTAGAGGTTATAATTTTATTACAAAATCTTACAAATAACTAAACATATAGTTCTAACGACATTTACTGAAGAAAATTCAAATCTCTCTGGTATATGGAGATACACATAAACATAAGTAGGCAACATTAAGGTAAATTTAGGTCAAATGTTAAAATGAAAGGCTTCGGGCTACATAATGGCATTGTGAAACTTTTTAACTTTTAATAAGAAAAATAGGATTATGATAAAGAATTCTGAAGAAAGTAAGAGGTGCATTAATGTTTTTTGTTTTGTGGGCTGAAAGGAATGATGAGTTTGTTTGTTGTTTTGAGCCAATCTGTCATTCAGACCTCTTACTGCTACAAGCCTGAATCACTTCAAACTGTTTAATGTTATTAACCTTTAGGCTAATGCTATTTTTTAACATTTGCTTTATTAAATGATAACAAAAGAGCTGCTTTAGGCTGATGAAAACAGATGCCTCATGTGGACTACAAAATGCATTGTAAAATCAGAATAATTGTTGAAATGCAGTGGAGAGATAATAAAGGCCCATTATAATGCTGCCAGCATTATATAAACAAGAATAAATGTAGATGTTTGCCACCCTTTATAAGTTAGCTTAATAGTTTAAACACTTGAGGTCAATAACATACAGTGAGGGAACTAAGTATTTGATCCCCTGCTGATTTTGTAAGTTTGCCTACTTACAAACAAATGAAGGGTCTATAATTTTTATGGTGGGTTTATTTTAACTGATAGACACAGAATATTTAAAAAAATTAGGGGGAAAAAATGTTATATAAAGGTTATAAATTGATTTGCATTTCAGTCAGTGAAATAAGTATTTGATCCCCTACCAACTAGCAAGAATTCTGGCTCCACAGATTGGTTATGTGCCTATATGGACCACAGATTAGTCCTGTCACTTTAAGAAAGTACTCCTAAATCAGCTTGTTATGTATATAAAAGATGCCTGCCAACAGAATCTGTATCTTCCAGTTCAACCTCTCCAACACCATGGTCCAGACCAAATAGGTTTTAAAGGATGTCAGCGACAAGATTGGAGACCTGCACAAACCTTGAATAGGCTACAGACAGAAGCTTGGTGAGAAGGAGACAACTGTTGGTGTGATTATTTGGAAATAGAAGATATACAAAATAACTATCAAATGCCCTTGTTCTGGAGCTCCCTGCAAGATTTCCCCAATGGGGTAAAGATGATCATGAGAAATGTTAAAGATCAGCCCAGAACTACACGGAAGAAGCCTGTTAATGATTTCAAGACAGTTGGGAACACAGTTAGCAAGCAAAACATTGGTAACACATTGGTAACACGCTATGCCACAGTAGACTGAAATCCTGAAGCACCCGCAAGGTCCTCCTGCCCAAGAAGGCCCGCCTGGCTCGTCTTAAGTTTGACAATGAACATAAAAATGATTCAGAAAAGGCTTTGGCGAAAGTGCTGGCACTGCTGTGAGACCAAAATGGACTCCTGTGTTTGGAGGGAGAGAAATGCTGACTATGAGCCCAAGAACATCATGTCTACAGAGAAGCACAGTGTTGGAAACATTCTGCTTTAGGGCTTTTTCTCTGCTACAGGTATACAGGATGACTTCACCGCATTGAGGGGCTGAGGGACGGGCCCATGTACCGTAAAATCTTGGACGAGAACCTCCTCCCCTTAACTAGGTCACTGAAGATGGGTCATGGATGAGCCTTTAACATGACAAAGACGCAAAACATATTGCCAAGACAACCAAATGGTGGCTTAAGGAGAAGCACATTAAATGTCCTAGCCAGTCTCTAGACCCTAGTCCTATAGAACCTCTGTGAAGGAGGCTAAAACTCCAATTTGCTGAGCGACAGCCAAGAAACCTTAAAGATTGACAGAGGAGTGGACTAAATGTATCCGGACACATGTGCAAACCTGGTGACCAACTATCAGAAATGTCTGACCTCTGTGCTTGCCAACAAGGGTTTCTCCACAAAGTACAAAGTTATGTTTTGCTTGGGGATCAAATACTTATTTCACTGACTGAAATGCAAATCAATTTATAACCTTTATATAACATTTTTTTCCCCTGATTTTTTTTAATATTCTGTGTCTATCAGTTAAAATAAACCCACCATAAAAATTATAGACCCCTTCATTTGTTTGTAAGTAGGCAAACTTACAAAATCAGCAGGGGATCAAATACTTATTTCCCTCACTGTATAGTTTCCTATATTATTTTAAATGATTGGTTGGGTCTGTCCATATTTCACCCAACCATGGGTTGAAACAACCGAGCAGCATGTTTCAATTGTCAGAGCATAGACTAAACCTTCATAGTCAAATTTTTTGAAAAATTTCCAACAAAGCAGAATTTTCTTTCTAAATTCAGTTTTAAAAACCATTTAAAAGACATCCATTTACTAAAAAGCATATATCCATGTAGCGATAGAGATACTCAGTGCTATGCGTGGTTGTGTGTTGGTGTGTGGTGTGTGTGTGTGTGTGTGTGTGCGTGTGTGTGTGTGTGTGTGTGTGTGGCGTGTGCGTGTGCGTGTGTGTGTGTGTGTGTGTGTGGTGTTAAGGAGGTTTCATGGTGAGAAAGAGAGAGAGAGAGAGAGAGATTAAAGGAAATAGAGTGCTTCATGAAAGCATTGTGTGTGGTTGGGGGGTCTTTATATCGTAAGGATTTTTTTCTGTAATATTTTGAGATAAAACAGCTTGACGTGGCATGTAATTTTTAGGACTCAATACTTCCTTGCTTTGCCAAATAAAGCATTTATTGAAACTAAACCACGAATAGGATTTTATAATGTCACATACATTTCGCCATTTAGTGAAATTTAACTTATTTTTTATATTAAGTTGACCCAACTTGCAGTATCTAAATTTGTTCACTCAACTTCAGATCTTAGGTTTTTAATGTCCTAGCACTGTAAAAACAATTTGTTCACTTAACTTAAAATTCTAAGTTATCTATTTGCTTTGACTCAGTTAAGTTGCATTCACCTGATTTTCCAAGTATTTCGACTCAAAAAGTTTAGTTGACACAAAATATTTGGCCCAACAACTCATTTGAAGTAACCTGGATTTATAGACCATACAAAAGTCACCATCATTTAGTGTTTCCTTGAGTTTGGCTCTTGACACTTGATTTTAAGATTGAGTGAGATTTTTTTGGTGTGATTCAACCACAACAAAACCTTCTGAACTGAAAACTAGGAATTCAGACAAGCACCCCCTTCGAATCCTTTGTAAATTGATGCATTGTATAGATGGCTGTAAAAAGCAGTACATTTTTAACAATGCCTGATGCAAGGAATGCAAAGAAAAACGCAAAGTAGAAGAGCATCATGGGTAATCCCACTGCTCCCTGTGACTGAGATGTTCAAGACATTAGCAGACCTGCTCTGTGTGGGACTGATGAGCTCATCATGTCACAGGGATTGTTAATACCTCATATACTGAACTGCTCCAGCTGTTGGTAATCTGTGTGATATAACAGCATGACGGTCCATCATGAATCAGAAAGAGCTTTATTGCCAAGTATGTTTGCACATACAAGAAATTTGTTTTGGTGACAGGAGCATCCAGAACACAGAGACCATAACACAATAGAATACAGTACACAACGATGAGGGGGAAACAAGGACTCATGCAGACTCGCATTCATTTAGGACATCTGTAGGTTTAATTATGATATTTATAATGACAACAGTGTTGGAGACATTCTTAGCAAAAAATGCAAAAAGTTTCACTAAAACCTTTGATGACTTATACAGAGAGAAATTTCTATATTCTGGGAGGGGGAACTTCATATTGACCTTCATGCAAATGTAACATAATAAACAAGTTATTAAAGAAACACATGAATGTTAAATAACATGTAAAATGTTAAGTAGCCTAAAACAAGTTATAATCTCCTAAATTATTTATTTCATTACAACCAGGGACAGAAGATTTCCTTATTAAAAATGTCCCTGTGATATGGGTAAGAATTAAACACTCAACAACATGCTGATTGTTCTTGACAGTGAAGACGTGCTGTCTGTTGATGGAATAAGACATTGGATGCTCAGGAACAGATGGGACTCTGATCATGACAGATCACAGAGCTCCCCCACCCACCACACTATTCCTTTCAGGAACATGACAGAAAGAAACACAATGCATCTTAATGAAAGCACACAGGGGAAGTGTAAGTGCACTGTGAGATTCAGTGCTGGAAAAGGATCTAAAAACACACACGGCACAAAAACTGTAGCACTTTACAGCATTATGCCCTGAGGTTGGTGAAAGGGCAGAAACGACGATTTCACAAAGGCTCTATCAAAAATCGTTTTTCGTGTACCTCAGAACACTATAAACTGCGAACACAAAAGGAGGCAATAAATAATAGGTAAACGTAATCAAACCATCATTCACATTAAGAACACTGTTGTTTTAATAAGAACAACCATGTGAAACAGGATCAAAACCCTACAAACTAAAGTTTACATAATAAAAGTGCAAGAACAAGCAAGCACAGTAGGACAAGAGTCGGGCAGTATTTTATAACCAAAAGATTGTTACCGCACTACCAGCAGGTGCTAAGGTAAAACAATGTAAACTATATTTTATATAGTTTTAAAGTGCTAACCTTTTTTAAAATTAAACTATATTTGAGATACAAATGTGAACAAAGAAAATAATTTACAGGAAATGTAACTACATTTGTGGCTGAATCCGAATGTCAATCTGGCTACATGTTAATGTGAAAGGTGAAAACCACAGAATTGCCCCTAATTTAACACAGATTCCTAAAACACGGGATTTGTCTCTACAGCTACAGTTCTGTACTGGTCATTATTTGTGTAATACAGTTTAAACGTTTATTTGGTATGCCCCACACAAACACTACTAGGTTTAATACATCGTTTAGAGAGCTCTAGTAATTGTTTTCAGTAATTTTGTTTGGTGCAGCAAACGTTATGGGTGCTGCTGCGATAGGCATTAAGATTGGCTACCCCTTTCTTTGAGTCTCTCTGTTCTTTAAACTTTTTGAAGTAACTTTTAAGTTGTATGCACTTGAACATACGTAACATAACCAACAGAGGGCGCAAGAGGACTTCTGAAAATTCATTTATTTTCCACCAAAAGATTCCGAAAACACAGCTCTTTGTGAACGAAAACTATTTACCACGACCCAGAACACATGTATCCATAATGAAGACCTGCAACGTACGGCTGAATTGTTTATTGATATCTTGCTTATGGGTTACTTTTGATAGAGTGAGGGTATCACAGTAAGCGTGACACTTAAAAATGCGTCTTGGCTGTACATTTCCATTTAGTCATTTAGCAGACGTGAATGAGAGAGTAAAGTAAATACAAATAAAAATGTAAATACAAATAATTTATTGTCAAGAATAATTATTCCTGTTCAAAAAAAACAATGACTCATGAGTATAGATTAGTATTATATGATATTAAAGTACACTGTCTTTATATTGTATAACTCTCTCTCTCTCTCTCTCTCTCTCTCTCTCTCTCTCTCTCACACGCACACGCACACGCACACGCACACACGCACACACACACACAAGAAGCCATTCACTATGAGGAGATGCTCACGCACTACAGTGATGCTCCATTCATATCTTTACCACAGTGCATTCGTGTATTATATTCATTTGAAGCACGTTGATTTGAACGTTGGTTTAACATACTTGTATGGAATGTTTCTGTACTTACTGAAACAAAGCAAACTTTAACCTTCTGAAATGTTTGCTCATCTACTCGACACTGTTATATCTCAGCTGATATTTTTGGTGTCCGTGAGGGCCACTTAGTCATTATCGTGACCTTTCAGATACAAAAATTAAGTTAAGGTATCTGAAATTGTTCTCATCTTAACCATGTAATGCATCTGAAGCATATCACCCTTCTGTGAGCGGCGCAGTGGTGTAAAGTATTGGAGTAAATGTACTTGGTTACTTTACTTAAGTATCTTTTTGGCTACTTTGTAGTACTTAGTAATACTGAGTATTAAAGATATTAGCAACTTTTACTCTCTACTTAACTACATTTTTGAACAAGTATATGTACTCTTTACTCCACTACATTTGTAATGACTAATGCAATTACACATTACATTTTGCATGGCACCTATCTTATAATTAATATTGCCATTTACAGGGCAATGAAGGTACTACAATCTTATGGATTTTGCCCTAAATTACAAAAATTGATCAACATGGCTTCTTTATATGAATATGAGTGCAGTATCAGGTAGATGTTAATCACTGGCGGTTTATACACGGTTAGCCCTTACCCGCTATTTCTACAGTAATATATTGGCAACACTGTTGCCAGCTAGTTACTGTAGGTCACACATCTACAAAAGCTCTTGTTTTTAAAACTAACTCTTCCTAAATGTGCTCTAAACATGTTTGCTCAAAATTTGACCATATGGTGGGACTATTGCCATGAAGTGATGTAAACCAGTAAAAAGAATGTATAGTATTTCAATTTTCAAAAGTGCTCTCACACTATATAGACAAAATATTAACCTATAGAATGAGTCGGACACAGAGAAATGAACAATCCACATATGTGACCCTGGATCACAAAACCAGTCTTAAGTAGCACGGGAAGATTTTTGGTAAAAGCCAAAAATGCATGGATAGGTGAAAATTATCGATTTTTCTTTTATGCCAAAAATCATTAGGATATTAAGTAAAGATCATGTTCCATGAAGATATACTGTAAATTTCATACCGTTAATATATAAAAACTTTATTTTTGTGAGTGGATGGCCTGCTACAGTGCCCCTGATTAACAACTTCAAAGGCGATTTTCTCAATATTTAGATTTATTGGCAACCTCAGATTCCAGAGTTTTAAACGGTTGTATCTCAGCCAGATATTGTCCTGTTCTAACAAACCATTCATCAATAGAAATCTTAATTATTCTGCTTTCAGATGATTTAAAAATCCTAATTTCGAAACATTGACCCATAAGACTGGTTTTGTTGTCCAGGGTCACATATGAATCTTAACAATGGTGACAATCAACTGAACAGCTTCATGCTGCAATGCATGCTGGGTACATAGTACAAAACTCATTCATGATTGTTTGTCACCATTGATGAGGTTTGTATGTCAAGTGTCTAACTGTGACTCAATTGCAAAGAAAGATTTTCTGACAGAGATCTTTCCATTATAACATGTAATCACTTTACCAAACATATCTTAATAAATCTTAAATGCTATATTATTATTATTTAATGATTGAATTCTTTCAGATGTATCTTCAGTTACTAAGCAAACATAAAGTTGCGGTTCCTGTAAAGTCCCTTTCAGTGTTATTGTATAAGTGTACATTTTAAAGCTACAAGAAAGTCAAAGAGTCCAACCAAAGCAAACACTGATCGCCATAATGGTGACTTAAAACATAATTGAACCACTATGAACTCGAGTTCAATCTCAATAAGATCTTACACAGATGACAGAAATAAAGTGAAAGTGGTGTCTGTAATATGTGAAGATGTTATTGATGTTTGTGTTTAATTCTCCTCTGGTGAAATCTTGACAGATTTATTGTGTTCATCTGTTATTTACACATGTTCATCTAAGACTGTGTGACTTAAGTGCGTTAATAGAATCTTTAATAATGTATCTTCAAACAGCCATTGCAGTAGTTTACTGTAAAACACCTACAGTAACTAGCTGGCAACAGTGTTGACAATGTATTACTGTAGAAATGGCAGGTAAGGGCTAACAGTGTATGTGAAATGAGGACATGACTGCAGCTGGCAATGAGGCCCAAACCAGCATGTCCAGTGCAAAAAGGCTTTGACTTTTTAATTCTACTTAACATTATTTTATTTATCTGTTATATTGAAGAGACCTTTTTGAAGGCGTTTGGTTTACTTATGAGCACTTGAGCTTAAATGAGACTTAGGGTGTTTGTAATGATGTAGGTTATGGTGTCGACCATGATTTGTTGCAATTTTGAGGTGTTCAGTCTTACTATGATTTAAGAAAATAAATGCGATTGCTCTCCTCACAAATCAACTGTTTCTAGTTTTTCACCGACATATCTCTTAAGTGTTGAGAACTAGTGCTGCTTTGAGCCTACATTCAGTATGAGTAAAATACTCAAGTACTGTTAAAATCAGATACTCTAAGACTTTTACTGAAGTCGTTTTGGAATTGGTGACTTGTAACTTGTAATGGAGTAATTTTCACTGCAAGGTATCTGTACTTTTACTTAAGTATGGTTTTCAGGTACTCTTTACACCTCTGGAGCGGCGAGACAAATAAGACGATTAAACAGACCATTATGATGATTTACACCTTGTGTTTTGCCTTCATCAAATCATTTGACATATAATATTACAGTCTCAGTTGATTATTCATAATGCACTTTTCACTATTAGTAAATCTAGTGTGAAGACTGTCGTGAGATGCTGTCAAGCAGGTTTGCTTTGGGCATGTGAGGTTTACATTGGGTTTACAGTTGCAATGCGAGTCTTGCGTTGCAGCCTGTGAATATTTCATCAGCCTCTCCTCTAAAAATAAAAGAGGCCGAATATAAAAAAAATATTTGATTGAATTTGACAGGACTCCGCCTCCACCCCAGTTGCTGTTTTCTCATTCGGGCATATGTTAGGCCTCTGTCCCCTCAGTGTCAGCTTTATCTGTCTCTCCATACCTCCTACTGTCTCTCTCTGTGTCTCTGACTACATCCTTAGTTTCCTGACTCGCATGTCTTCAGCAGGCTGCTTTTGATGCGGAAAAAGTCTCCCTGGAGGTAGTTGCTAAGCAACTGGCTACTGTTGGATTATGGGTTAAGTCAGAAGCAAGAAAATGCAACCATGGGAGATGGTCCGTTATGTGTGTGTGGGAATGTGTGTAAGGCTGACTCAGGCCACCTGAACTTGGTAGAGACCACATACCCCAACAAACTCTGTAATGGAAGCTAATGGAGGTAAATTAGCTCACTAAAATGTCTGTATCCATAGCAACAGCGTTCCTCTCTGTTGCCTTGACAATATTTGTCCATATTGTGGGTGTTATGAGACTGACAGTGTACTCACCTGTGCTGTTAGGAGTTAAAGTAGTTTAGCGGATCAATGGGGTTTTATTTGTTTAGCAGGAGTGTATATGAGGTTGCAAGAGATCATTTATTTATCTATTTAACATATCTGTTGTTTTTCCTAGACAGTAGTGCGTTTAAACGGAGGGCAAATTTAGACCTTATTAGTCTTTTAGACATCCGATTTTTTCAGAAATGTCTCGCACTGTGCTCTGATATCCTAAAATACCAATAATTTTTTATTATTATTATTTGTGATTCGTGAACATAATCTATAATTCTGTTACAAATAATTCTATCCTTAATTTTCCATTTATCCATAATTTTCATTTATTTTTTATACTCTTATGAGAAATGTATAAAACTCTCCTTACCTTACCCCAATTCACAACAGCAAGCTTTTCATAACGATTTCATTTATTTATTATATGATTTTCAATTTGAGTGCTTGGGTTGGATTTTGCGGGAGATGTCAGGTTGATTCGCCTCCGTGCCTGTAAACAGAAAGAAGAGGTGCCAGCTGTCAGACTGTTGCCACGTCTGTGTTTTGTCCAGTTTTAAATGGCCATTGGGCTGGTTTTGTTACGCAGATCTGGTAACCCAGTTTTATCCACGTAGAGAAGCGTTGCCAAAGCACAACACACCTAAAAAACGTCAATTTTGTACGTTTCAAACAGAGATCTCCAAAAAGAGGCAAGATTGCAGCTTAAATGAAGCATAACCGTGATGAGAATCCTGTTAGATCTCCGGAGCTACAGGAAAACCCTCTGAGCAATTTAATGATGCTCTCAATAAAAACAATCCAGTCTGCCATTTATCCGTTGGGTATGCTGGAGACTGAATGCTCACATGACATCCCTCTCATTGCATCACACACTAATGGTACTGGAGAATCTAAACACCGCCACCCCTTCAGAGTCTGAACCTAATGTATACTCACAATTGTACAGATTAGAGCTCATATTGGCATGACAACATAGACATATTGTATTTTATCTTGTTTTTCGAATTTCTAGTCAGACAGTCCACAAGCACATTCAAATTTGATTTGTTTTCATGCTCTGTGTTTATGGGTGTTTTTCTTTTTTGCAGCCAGTGATATGAATGAAATTAGTCTGTTACTGTCTTGCACTTGGGGAGATTCCATGTTGTCCGGGTGGGGGCTTACAAAGAGTGGGAGAGCAACACAGAGGAAGCAAGAAGAGAGGGAGGGGATAAAATAACTGACAGAGAGACAGAGAGAGAGAGATGGAGAGAGCAGCTCTGAGCTACACTGAGAGGAAGAGCCCTGGCGAGAAGATGCCAGACATAATATGAAGTGAAGAGGAAAATCCGAGAAGAAAGAAAAGATTACCTGTTTCCAAAAAAGGATGGGACCGATTTTTCTTACATGGACGAAAAATCTTTCAAAAGCAAGGCTACGAATTAAGGAAAGCACAACAAAACGACAGTCTGAGCCAAGAAACCGGAGCATTTTTTAATAATCTGGATGTCGATTGAGGAAGCTGTGATGCTATTTCATGTCCTATGTGATGCCAACATTTGAAGCCTGAGCAAAATGGTACCCCAATGCCTCCCCTGCCCCCACCTCCTGTCCTGCTCTCTTTTTGAACTTACTGCGTGATCTTTCTGGCCGTTGACATCTTATCTGGCCCTCTCCGTCTATTCTTCCATTCAGCTGATCTTTGGGTCTTTCGGGAAGACACCTTTCAGAGACAGCCTGAGCAGACAGAACAGCAGTCTCCTAGTGGATGCTACCTGGGTTTACAGCTTCGAGGAAAGAAAATAAAGCTTCAGATAAGACAGCAACAACCAGGCAGGTGGTAGAAGAACATTGTGAAAAGCTTCTCGGCGAGGAGGAAGTGTTTAGGAACCACAGGCAGGTGATAAGAGTGACAGAACTGGACCAGGTGGACGACAGGGTGCAGGGGGAGAGGACCAGGGCTGTGTGGGGGTTCCAGGGGTTGTCACTGGTCCTGAAGGCATGGATCCAACACCGGAATAAAAAACAGGACGGGAAGTTTCTGCTTTCCCACTGGTACAATGTGTGGTGAGTAAAGACCGCGTGTGCATTTCACAAGAGTTGAACTACTTGTCTGGACTCATTTGGTTGTTTTTTCTGTATATAATAAGACTTTAGTTGTTAGATGATGTTAATATTTGTAGTTAACAAGAAACAGTAGTTCTTACTTTCCTAACATGAATAATAATAAGTAAAGCCCTGTGGGATCAACAAATGTGTCATGAGGATCAGGGGTTGTGCAATGGTTACTGACTGTCACTGATTGATTTAATTCTGTGAGGAATTGTCAATCTGATTATTCTATCAGTTTCCATAGAAACCCTAACTTAGAATTATTCTGGGAGGCAAATTATTATTGTTCAAATGATTACATAGGTATAACATGTACAGCATGTTTGTTTGTTGCATTGTCAGCTCACTTCATGGTGCACTTTATGTAATGTGTTGGTGTCTTGGGCTTGTGGCTCTAGTAACAGAAGGTAGTTTTACAGAACGTCAGATCAAACACTCCACAGTGCATATTAGTATTTTTTCCTCAAACTGATTCTGGGACCGTTGCTATGTAAATTGTGTAAAGGGCAATCTTTATTGAGATCTGACTATACTTTAAAAAATTGACCTATTTCAACTTAAATCGTCAATTCAAAACTGCCTTAAATTTTTAAGATGCAAATTAGCTGTATAGCTAACTTTGGCACAACCCTTGTGATGTGCATAGTCCCTTTTTAAAAATCAAATAAATAAATAAAAATAAGATAAATCAAATTGGTTTTATGCCATTTGAACTTAAAGGAGTAGTTCACTTTAAAATAAAAATTTCAAGATAATTCACTCACCCACATATCATACAAGCCATCTGTGTATTCATTTCTTCTGTCGAAAACAAATTGAGGTTTATGAGGAAAGCTTTCCAGGGTTCTTCTCCATATAATGGACTTGAACGGGGGGCTGTTGGTTAAGGTCCAAATATCAGTTTCATCGCAGCTTCTAAAGGCTCTACACGACACCAGCCAATAAATAAGGGTGTTTTCTAGTGAAACGATTAGTCATTTTCCAAGAAAACAAAAAAATAAATATACTTTTTAAACATATGTAAACAGCTTGCACTGCCACATATTATGCAATCACATAGGAAAGGTCACGTGTAACGTAGATTTTAAAAGATTTAAACATCCCTGATATGCACACGAACTGACCATTTTAAACAATAATCTTGCACAAAGACATAACGTGTCATTTAACATCCAAGAACTTTCGAACGGTCTTCTGTCTCCACACTCGTAAACACTGGGTCGGAAACTTCCATTTTTGGGTTGTGACCTTTCCAACATGATTACAGAGTACGTGAACTCGTGGATGCGCTACATGGAGGCACTCCAAGGAAGTGCAAGCTACACTGTCCGAAAAAAGGGTATATATATATATTTATATACAGTATACTTATGTTTGAAATAATAAGGGTTTAGTTTTCTTGGAAAATTACTAATTGTTTCGCTAGACAACACCCTTATTCATCGGCTGGTGTCGTGTAGAGGTTTTTGAAAATTTGGACCTTAACCAACAGCACCCCGTTGAAATCCATTATATGGATAAGAACCCTGGAAAGCGTTCCTCGTATGATATATTTTATGGTTATAGCTGGTTGCTGGTTATTGCTTTACAAAAGTGTGTGTGTGTGTGTGTGTGCGTGCGTGTGTGTGTGTGTGTGTGTGTGTGTGTGTGTGTGTGTGTGTGTGTGTGTGTGGAGGTTTGGGAGGGTGTTGATCCTTGAGCAGTCTCCGCTCTATTACCTCTAATAGCCTCGGTGATTGTACACATGTTATTGATGTCCATAAACAGCCCCGTGGGTGTTAGAATATCTGTCCTCCTTAAAGGGTTTTCAATTTCCCCATGTTTTTCTATATGTATGTCAATATCCATATTGACAGCGCTATTAACGTTGATGTCTAGCTTCCGTCATCTCTCAAATGCGTGTGAACCAGAGAATTGTTTTCCGGCAAATGACAGTGACGAAATTTCCCACCAGAGTAGACGCTATCCTATTGGAACAAAACGAAAAATGCAGCGTTCGTCACTGGAACTTACGACACGCCTGCGCATTCTAGAGATGACGGAAGCTAGACATCAACGTTAATAGCACTGTTAATATGGATATTTCACTTAAACAAATGCATGGATTCGCTTCAGAAGACCTTTGTGAAGACCACGGAGCTGTGTCGAGGATATTCTTTGATCGGTGGATGCACTTTTTGGAGCTTCCAAAAGTCAACACCCATTCACTCCCATTCTACCACTTGTAATTCTCAATCTTTGGTGTTACTTTTTAGAAGCATAATGCTGCTCTGGTACAAGGTCTTTCTTTAACACAAATCTGCAAAGAATTAGCCTTTAGATTCAACATAAAATAATAAATAAATAATTCCCAGGTTTGGTATAAATTGTATAGGACACTGTAGAGTTTAATTGGATGCACTGCAAAAAAAAATATATAAATAAAAGAAATATGTTACGTTTATTCCCATTTCAATTTTTTTAAAGCTATTTATTTTGCTATTCAAAGAATTCACAGCTATGTGGTTGGATTTTATTATTCGGCATTTAGCATAATTTTCTTTCTTTCTGCAACCCTATACGGAACAGAACTGTGACCCAATTTTGGCTTGCGACCCGCCACCTGCATTTGCATATCTATTTAACCTATTCCAGTGTGGTAGTATTTTGAATACCTGAACTGATTTCCATATTTGCATCCACTGCTTCAGCTATGAAACTGAATCTGACAGTGAAAAAAAATTAAGTTACAATAAATAATGGAAGCGATAAATCCAAAGCTTGTGCTCAAGTTTATATTTGCTCTACCATAGCAGCATGAATCATCAACTCTCTGTGTGGGTGTGTTGAGATAAAGCGAGAGAGAGAATTTATGTGTGTACACATGTGTGTTTGTGTAGCACGTGAGTGGGATGCGGAGAGCATGACCGCATTAGTAAATATGTCTGTCATGACACATTAGCATGTGTTTAAAATTCCCCTCTGACAAATACAGGGGAAATGGAGAAAATGTTTAAAAACCAAAGACTTCTTTAAGTAATTTACTAAACACTCTATAGGTACTCTCG
>NC_079901.1:10380378-10389437 GCF_024868665.1 Triplophysa rosa | reverse complement strand
CAGTGGGGGAAAGAGGGGAGGCGTAATAGCCGTAATAGATCCCTCTAAAGGAAGGGGGAAGGGCTTTCGCAGGCATACGCCCTACCGGCTGCCGGTCCTACACATTGCCCTGCAGGATGCGGGCTGACACCGGTTCCGCGCGTAGGTATTAGAACCTCACGGAGTCGTTGGGCATAGCCCAACCCGCAGCTCTGCAGATGTCTGCTAGAGAGGCGCCCTGAGCCAGTGCACATAAGGAGTGTGCCTCACTCCCAACAGGCAGGGGCGAATTGAGATCGGTATGCCATAACGACGGCATCCACGATCCAGTGCGTCAGCCTCTGTTTGGAGACAGCCCTCCTTTCTGCTGACCTCCGAAACAGACAAAGAGCTGCTCAGAGCTTCTGGGCTCTGCGTGCGGTCCAAGTAGAGGCGCAGTGCGCGTACTGGACACAACACGGATAGGTTGGGTCTTCCTCCCCGGTGGGGAGCGCCTGCAGGTTCACCACCTGGTCTCTCGGGAGAGTGGAGGGAACTTTGGGCACAAGATAACGGGCCCGAGTTCTAGGCAATCTGTGGACACGGAGGGTGCTTGCAGATCCCCTACCCTCTTGGAGGTGAGCGCCATCAGGAGAGCCGTCTTTATCGAGAGTGAGAAGTATGTGTCCTTCAGGTCGATCAGGATGCGCTTCTGCGTGATCATCCTGAAAGGCAGCTATTGTGTAGGTGCCTGTTCAGAACACACAGACCCAAGATAGGGCGCAGCCCCCCGCCTTTCTTGGGGACAATGAAGTACAGGCTGTAAAACCCGTTGAACATCTCGGCTGGTGAGACGGGCTCGATCACTCCCTTCGCCACCCCCCTCCTAGCCTCTGACTGAGGTATATTGGATGCCCTGAACTTGGCGGGCGTTAGGCGAACTCGATCGCGTAGCCGAGTTGGATCGTCTTCCCTAGCCAGCCTGACAGTCTGGGAAGGCTCCCAGAAATGTGACAGGGGGACTAAAGTTTCGATCTTTTTCATCGTCCCCCCGGGGGGTTGTTCGATGGCTAGCAGTACGGATTCCTTGCCGGGGGAGGTCCCCCGGGGAGGAGATCGGCTATGCTGCTTTTCCTGCCTGGCGACTGTGCTGAGAGTCTGACTGAGAGTGCTGATGGCTGGTGTTTATACTCAACATTGTGCTTTGCCGTGACGCAACGTCGAGTTTGCCGTTCACCGTCGTGCAGAGGGTGGGAGCAGCTGTGATAACCCAGAGAGAGAGGAAACTCTCTTTTTTTAGAGTAATTGGGCGCTAGCCCCCCGGAGGGGGCCAGCAGATGGAGAGACGGGGCAGGATCCGTCCCTATCCGATTTCCCAGCGATGTGGCTGGGGTCGGGCCCAATGGTAGCCTCGATCCCCCTGAGGTCTTCCCATGAGGGCCGCTTCGCCGCGGCTGCTGATGGGGCGATGGTCTCCTCTTTGCTGTCTCCTCCAGGGGGGGCCGCCTGACTGGGGGGGCACCAGAGCTGGAGGGTGTCGAAGAGGACCAGGGCTGCTGGGAAGCAGACGGTGCAAGGGACTCGACGGCCGAGGCGGCCGAGTCACGGCACGGAGGACTGCTTCTTTACTGTCGAGAACTGCGGCTCGACTGTATCACCAACCAGCCCCCCCCCCCTTGCGAGATGGGTACGTCGAGAAAGCGGACCTTCTCGGCGTTACTCATCTGCGCAAGGTTTGGCCAGAGGAGTTTCTCATGGACCACAAGTGTGGACATCGTTCGACCCAGGGCCCGCGTGGTCACCTTGGTCACCCATAGAGCGAGGTCGGTGGCGGCGCGGAGTTCCTGCATAAGCGCTGGGTCGGTCTTACCCTCGTGGAGCTCTCTCAACGCCCTGGCCTGGCAGGAGCCATAGCGTGGAGAGAGGAGGCAGCTTGGTCCGCCGCAATGTAAGCTCTCGACACCAGAGATGCCGAGACCCCACATGCTTTGGACGGGAGTCTAGGTCGAGCCCCCCCCAGGTGGCCACCACCGCCTACGGGCACGAGTGCACCGCGGCGGCACCACCTGGGGGACATCGACGTATCCTCTAGCTGTCTCAACCTCGAGGGAAGAGAGGGTGACAGAACTTTGTTTGATGTGAAACGTGCCGGAAAGGGGGAGTTCCAGGTCTTACTAAGTTCCTCATGCACTTCTGGTAAACACGGCACTGGGGGCGGGCGCGGCTCGGAGCCGCGCTCAAACCCGAGGCGCCATGTAGCCAGCCGCGAGCGCCGGGAGAGGCAGTGCGGGCACTGCAACCCAACACTCACGGCGGCCCGGGAAAGCATGGCTGACATTTCGACGTCCGCTTCTTCCTGGGCTCGACCCCCCGAGGGAGGGAGCCCGAGGAATCGTCGGAGTCGGATGGCAGTACGTCACCCCCCGATGCTGCAAGAGACATGCAAGGTGGGACCGTCTGCTGGGGAACGGTCAGACGAGCGAGACGAGGTGCGAACGGTCCGTGAGCCAGTGGCTGGCGGATTATCGCTCACAGTAATGCTCATATCACCCTCGCTGCTTGCCGTAGCGGATGGCAGGGCCGTAGTCCTGCCTCCACGGAACGGGGAGCAAACGAGGTGGTGGCTGAGTCCCGTGGGAACACAGCCACCCGTGACACAACGTCTGAATCGTCACCGTCCGCAGTGCGGGCAGGACGTATCCACAACGTCTGACCCAGCGTACTGGAAGCAGGCATCGTGTCCGTCCCCCTCCTCGATGAGTGTGTTGCACCCATGAGAACAGCGGGACATGCCACGCTGGAGAAATATGCTCTTTTAGAAAGGAAATTTGCTCGAACACCTCCGGAACTGCCGAGACGCCCAGGGGAGAGTCACTGCAGGAAGGGACCGTCCGCTGTGCCACGTTGTAGATTCCAGCAGAAAAATGATCACCAAAGATCGTAGAGAAGCTCATCAGATGCGTAGGCTCTGAAGAACAAAAGGTGAATGAATGAGCACGCCGGCTTCCCTCTTATACCCGGACATCCGGGGAGGAGTCCGGCATGCAAATTTCATTCGCCAATTTTCATTGGCCTTTTCTAAATACTCAGAAGATGATAGGTTCTCAAGACAAACCCCATTCTGTTTGTTCGACACAACGTCGAGAGACCGACAGAAAGGGAACTGTTTGGTTACTGACGTACTGTAATGTCAGTGTGACGAGACAAAAACATGACCAGACCTTCACTAGTTCGTGCTAAAGCGCATGGCTTTGACTCAGGTGTGCTGTGGTTAAAACAGCTATATTGTTTGCAATCATTTCAAATGCATCACCTTTACATGAATTCTTGTTCTTTAATTCTGTTTCTATATTATTTTAATTTGACCTATTTTAAATAAATAAAAAACAAGTATCTGTAACTTTTGTAATTTGATGTCTATGTCTGTACCCAAGTTCACTCAAAACTAGACATTTTGTTATCACTAATTTACCAATTTATTAATTTACTAATTGAAAAGAAACACAGTAATTAATTTTTTTTTATTGAAACATATTCACCTATTTACCTTGCCAATACATATTTCCATATTATATTGCCATCATATACAGTACAGTATACATTCCCCAATATATGGACATCGGCAATTCCTTTTGTATTATTCAGTATAGTGTAATATATTAATGGATTACTCCACGTAATTACCAATACACTGAAAATTATTTTATATATTGACCCTTCATTGATAACAAAATACATTTTCTTTACGTAAGGGTTATGTTATGAATTCAAGGATAGGTGTCATTGTCACGACCTCTGGCAACAGCGTCAGCATGACCAAACTTTTTGAGGTTGATCTTATTTTCCAATCTAGGCCAATATCCAGTTTCACTTCCTTCATATAGGCTTAGAATATTGTAAGAGTTTTTAATGTCATACTGGTGGAAAAAATAAATGTAAAAATAGAGTAGTATTTACCGGGGAATCTTTAAAAAAGACAACATAATACGAGCGTAGACTGTTTGCCATACTTTCAGTATCAGCGGTTCTTCCAACATCCCTTTGATCAATCTGTAGCCACATTTTCAAAACTCTAAACACAATTAGCACAACATCCGGCTATCTGGCTTGCGATCTGCCAGGACCTTTTACTGTTGCCAAGTATTTCAGTTTTTCTATGTAAACACGCGATGGGTCTGTCATGGGTACTTTCACTTATAGAAAGCAGTGTGTATGGTCTGTAAACACGCGACCGGTTTGTCATGTGTAATTTCGCATGTAGAAAACATGACGCCTTTGTTAGGAGTCTGTTCGCTTTAAGAAAACAATGTGTTTGGTGTTTAAAGACGGAAACAGCGTTTCTCATTTGCTTTATGTGACCCTTCTTTTGTCGATGGAAGCACAGGCTCTAAGCCCTGGCTGAGTTTTCTGTGAAAAGGGGGCGGAGACTAGCAGCTCATTTGCACTTAGAGACACACACCAAAACAGCACGTTTCTCCTCGCATGCAAAACTGGGCAATTAGGGCATGGTATAATAAAAGATCTGCGGTGTATTTTGAGGTGAAACTTCACAGACACATTCTGTGGACCCCTAAGATTTATATTACATTTGTGTAAAAGTAGCAAGAAACCTCTCCTTTAAATATGCTAGTGTGCTCACCTAAGATCACAAAAATTACATTTGTATGATTTATTCACCCTCATGTCATTCAGAACCTGTATGTGACTCTTTCTTCTGTTGAACAAAAAAAAGATGTTTTAAAAATGTCTCAGTGGTTTTGTGTTCATACAATGGAAGTCAATGGGGGCCAATGTTGTTTGGTTACCAACCTTCTTTAAAATATTGTCTTTTGTGTTCTGAAGAAGTAAGAAAGTCATACAGGTTTGAAATGCATGAGGGTGAAAATTTTATGAAGGATTTTCATTTTTGGGTGAGGTTTTTAAAAACAATGACAAAATGCGTATTGAGAAGATACAGTATAAGCATTCATAACGTACAGCCTTCCACGTGCTCCAGTAATCACAAGCTTTCAAATGTTGTTTTGCCAGGCTGTGATGCTAGTTATTTTAAAAAGGGGAGGAGCTACCCGATACTTCCTGTTTCATTGGAATTATGTCAATGCATGGAGGAACATTGCAAGATTCAAGTCTTTGTCTTTCCCCCAAAATCTGTCCTAAATTTGATTTTTTAACACATCGTAGGCACACTCAATATACAGCCGCGGAAAAAATAAACCATTTTAAAATTATTTTCCGTTTTTTTTTATTTACTATTTATAGAAATGTGTTTAGGTAAAATCATTTTTGTTTCATTTGGTGAACTACTAACAATATTTCTCCCAAATTTCTAATAAAAACATTGTTTCTATTTGCATTTATTTGTAGAAAATAAAAACTGGAGAAACAGATCTAAAATACTGCAAAGAAAACGAGTTCAGATTAATTTAAAGCAATAAAACAGTACTATTTGTACATGTATTTAGCAAAATTTAAAAAAAAAATGTTTTTCTGTGTGTTAACCTTGATTTTCATCACAGTTTTTATGTGTCTTGTCATGCTGTCAGTCTTTCACATTGCTGTTGGATGACTTTGTGTCACTCCTGAGGTTTGATTTAGTTGAAATTCAACAGACACTGGACTGAAATGACCACAAGACATCTAGAAAATGAAATGCTGAATAAAAAAATGTGGAATCCTCTCTTAATTTTTTCCACGGCTGTATAGTGTATTATGTACTGTATAGTCATGCTACATGGTAAATATTCAATAAAGAGCAAAAAAGCCTGCACCTTCCCCGGATCTTGGACACATGCTCTGAGATGCAGGTGTGAATGTCAATGTTCTTGCGGTAGACCTCGGCAAGAAGCTCGCCAAAGAAGCGGTTGTCCATTTTGGCGACCGGCTCCACCTCAATGAACTCAGTCACGTGAGTGTTCACGCTGCTCTTCCCATCATACTCCACGGTCTCCTCGTAGTGGCTGGAGGTCTCCACCAGCTCGGTCTGAAAAGTGCAAGACAGGAAGTGTTTGCGTGACTCCACAGTAGGTCACAAATCCAATTCGCATCTCACATGAATTATTCAAAGCTTTGTGTCGCATGCAATGTGAGATGAGGTTTCATCAGATGCAAGCCAGTCAGTTCAGTATTATCCAGCCGAGTAAACAAATCAGCCACGTGATTACAACTACTCTTACCTGACGCGTGCAAAACATGTGACTCTTACATAACAGCACGTGTTTCGTCCATATTAGTTCAAACGGAGGAACAAGAGAGGCGAATAACGTCTGCCTCTGTGTATGTCGGTTTGAGTTTGAGCATGTGATGAATTCAACTACATATAGACTGTAATGCATGCTACATGAAACATGAGTTGGTCCACACCTTGACGAATAGTAAGATGAACACCACACCTCTCGATGAGATACTCCCGACTGACTTTTCTGACAAAGCTTATAAAAGCAGCACACAAAGCTACGTGTCATGAGCCATCCTGAAGAGTTTAAAAGGTCATGATTTTGCACTGCGTGCATTGTGATATTGTGAATGAAGTTGAGAATGAATTTCTTCAATCACACCGATCAATTCAGATATAAATAAAAACATATTTATCCATACCCTTCATTTGTTCGTACACTGTAAAAAAGTGTTGTTGTTTTTGTTGGTTCAACATAAAATGGTTGCCTTAACCTTTTAAGTTAATTTAACTTAAATTGATTAGCTCAATGAATTTCTCGTTGAGTTGACTCATATTCTTAAGTTGACTCAAAATTTTAAGGCAACCAGGTAATTTATATAAAAGTTGAACCAACATTTTTTATACAGTGTAATCTAATCAGGATTGAGAGAAAGTTTTGCTTTCTATGTATTAAATCTGCATTTGTCAAAATATGAGAGAAATTACAACGTCTTATATCCAAATGTATAAACAACTTTTTTCTTAAAGGTTTATCAATTTGATCATCATATTGGTTATTGCTAATAAATCTTATCATGGCTTTTTTGTCTTGTATTGCTGTGTTTATCTAATGTTTGAGATTGACTGATGGCCTTGCATTCTAGCAGCATTCGCAATGGTTTTCTAAGGTGTTAGACTGATTGATAGTGTAGAAGTGAAGCAAGACAGTGATGAACAGTTTTGTCAGTCCTGCGCTAAAGTTTGAGAGCTGGGGGCGTGTTGAAGCGGTTGAGCTGGATTCCACTCATCTGTGACAGCCAATCAGATCAAGAGAATTCCTGCACGGTCCGGTTTCATCCAGGTTTATACAGGAGCTAGATTTAATTGTTAGTAACGCCCACAACACTTTAAATCATTAACTCAAGTGACACATTTTAATCACTTATTGGTTGAATTCAGATGTGGGGTGGGTTGTCATTAAATGATGCAAAATATGTTAATGGAATTAATAAAAAGTCTTAAATGAATATATATATTTTTTTGGATAAAACAAATACGCTTTCTCGGCAGGTTTTATCGCATTGACCTCAATGTCACAGCCTAAGGCCCTGTTAGGGCTGTGAATTCTCCTGAATTCTGTTGTCAAAACACAAGATGACCCAAGGTAAGACACACCACAACCAAAAAATGTACAAAAACAACCAAAATGGACAGAATATCACTGCAACTATTTTGCGCTCTGGCGAATATACTGTACATGTGTCTGATGGTGTGACAGCAAAAATGTGGAAAATAGTACATTATTTTACATAATTAATATTTGGGTAGATGCTATGGTGTGACATAGCAAATTTAGAAAAAAACTGTTAATATGTTTTATATTATTAATATTTATCATATAAAACAGTATAAGAGAGACTTATCTTCATTGTTGGTTGTTTTCCTAAATTTTCGCCGTCTCACCATAGGACAAATTTGCATATAAGTCTGACAACTACCCATTTATATTTATAATATAAAATAGCATAAGAGAGATTTAGCTTCATTGTTAAGTGTTTTTAATTTTTTTAATTTTTGCTGCCATAGATTAGAACACATGTACAGTATTGTCAACTACCCATATGCATTCATACAATGCTTGCTTTTCTCTAATAATTGCACATTTTTGTACAATTCACATCATACAAACCAAAACAGACACTTTTTTCCATTTTTTCTGTGAGATAATGTTGTTTTAACCAATGCAAACTACAGTACACAAACTAAAGTCCATATTTTACCAGTGTGTTTGCTCCCTGGGAATTAAACCAGTGACGTTTGCGTTGCTAGCGGCTTCTGAAGTTGCTTATGAATGCATGGACATGTTCTGTCCCATGCACCCAGTGAAATAAGTGCAACATTTGCAAGGTTTTACGAGTATGAAAAACTGGCCCTGTAGTTCGCAGGTGTCAGCAGATGTTTTTGTAAACTTAGAGAGCACTATCATAAAGACAAGTGCTGTGTGTTTTTTTTTAAGGTGGGTGTGACAGACCTTGAGAACATTCCACACATTCTGTGACAGAACAAGCACCAATGAGTGTGAACTGGGTGTGTTGACTTCAAACTGAAACCGGTTTGAAGTTGCAACAACAAAGGGCCGAGCCGAGTGTTTCTACTGTTACCAAACTTGCTATCTTTTCCAGCAGGATTAACACAGCATGACGGTAGTTTTGCATGAATTAAAGATTGTGTCTGGGTGTGTATAGAAGATTAGAAAGATAAGAAACCATCAATGTTCACGAGCTGTACTTTGGACACTGGTTAGTTTTACCATCTGACAAGTCGCAGCAGGTAGTGCACGCGGCAAGCAAGGACACATTAGGGCTTAACGCTTCCAGTTTTACTGCCAGCAGCAAAACTAGCTAATACAGTATTACTGTATTTTTGAATTTTGACATATGCATTAACAAGAGAGTGTGTGCACTTGTTTTTGTGCATCACGTGGTTATATGGGTTATGGGCTGCACAGAAGATTTCAAGCAAAATTTCCCAATGGCCTGAACTCTCTTATATGCAAATTTCACATAGTTGTACAGTAACATTCCCACAGCACAGATGAGTAACTCAATATGTGGTTCTTCACTGCTAAAACACAGGTAGTATCTATCTATCTATCTATCTATCTATCTATCTATCTATCTATCTATCTATCTATCTATCTATCTATCTATCTATCTATCTATCTATC